>NW_006921746.1:4892403-4902593 GCF_000298275.1 Orycteropus afer afer | reverse complement strand
TGGTTACCAGGGGTGGGAGGGTAGTGTACGGAATACTGTTAGATAGATAGAGATAAGTTTTGATTTGGGTGAAGAAAAGGGCAATGTACCAAATGTGAGTGATCAATATAGTGGCATTGAGGAAAAGAAAGACATAGAGAGGTATGTGGGAAGTACAGACAACAAAGATGAACCCTTTTGCACATATAGTACGGCATGCTCAGTGAAGGCAAACACAGGTATGTGGGTGGATAGATGGGTGGACAGGCTGAAATATTAGGTATATATATGAAATGGAGAGTGCACCCAAGAACATGTATAGGGTTGGCAGACAGTGGTCCAATAACTTTATGTATATGACTGAATTCCCAGGTGTATAGTCGAGCAGACAAGGAGCAAGGTTGTAGTCACTGCTTGGTCACAGCCAGCTACCCAGAGGGACTGAGTAATTGAACCTTTGGGCACAGGACCATAGTCATAGAGGATATCAAGCTCAATTGGCATAACATACTACACAAAACATTGTTCCATCTCCTACTGTGGCGAGTAGCGACTGGGATCTTAAAAGCTTGCAAGCTGCCATCTAGATGTAACAATGGTTCTCTACTCATCCAGAGCCAAGAAGAATGAAGAATACCAAAAATTCATGGAAATAATTAGTCTTAGCAACTGGTAGACCATCCTATCTGCAGCCTATATGACTATGAGACCAGAAGAAATAGATGGTTTCTTGCTACTACTGTGAACCACTTGAAAAAAGATCTTTGTAGGAGATCCTGCATAGACAGGGAGAACAATGTGGAAAAAAACTCAAAATAATTTTTGGGAAAAAAAAAAAAAGTTAGGAACAGGTTTGCTGGCCCAATGGAGCCTGGTGGAACCACTGAGACTATGGCCCCTAGCTGCCCTTCAGGTCTGGAATTGAGCACACACCTGTGGCTTCCAGCCAAACAATAGACAGGCATATGAGTTGAACATTTACCAGAGGTAGATACATTCTTTGGAGAAAACAAGCATGAGAGAAAGAAAGGATGCTTATGCACAGGGAGACAGCTCAGGGGGTAGGAGTGCATTGAGGGATGGACACAGGGAAGAGGTAAGTATCTGGAGGAAGTGGGAGGCGATATGTTGCATTGTAGTAAATAGTGGTCAATGTCATGAGACAAAGTGTATGTGAACTGCTGTATGGAAAGTGTATTTTCTCTCTAAATTTTCACCCAAATCACAATAAAAAAAAAAAAAAAAAAGAATGAAGAGCAATGAGAAATCAAAATCACTGCTTTGGAGAATGTAGAATGCAACAGACACTTTGGAGAATAATTTAGCAGTTTCTTGCAAAGCTAAAAATGATCTTTATAGAGAGATAGAGAGATAGATGATACATAGATATAGAGATGAGTATATAGATATATTTATCTTTGAAGTCTCTAGTAGTTTCCAGCAATCCTCAGTGTTTCTGAGCTTATAGATGGATCTTTCCTGTGTGTCTGTCTTTATATGGCATCTTCCACTCATGGGTGTCTGTGTCTATTCTATTCTTTTATAACTCAGAATTTCTGCTCTTATTTCTCATTGGAACTGAATTCCCTCTTTCTGTCACTTCTCTGTCCTTTCATCTTTTATAAGATAAAAGGTGATGTAGGCCACAATCAGCGACCTGAGTCAGGTTGTTGCATCCTATCCTAAGTCTGCCTCATTAGCATAAAAATCATAACCTAATCCACACGAACAACTTAATCCTCTCTCTTTAACACATAGAGGTCAAGATTTATAATACACCACAGATGGAAGATAATAACATCAGACCACATCAGGGAGGATTATTACACCATTACATAACTATCAAATAACATAATCATATAACTGCCAAACCAATGAGAATCATAGCCTAGCCAAGTTGACAAATTTTTTGAGGACACAATTTTGTTCATGACATTCCACCCTTTGGCCTGAAAAATTCATGTCCTTTCCATATGCAAAACACTTTCATCCCATCATATCATCTCAAAAGTCTTAAATTGACTCTGAGTCCAAATATCTACCCTGGTACAAAATTCTTCTTCATCTGTGAACCTTGAAATACAGAATGCAATTTATTTGGTTCCAAAGTAAAAGTGTGAAACAGACACAAGGTAGACATTTCCATTAAAGATGAGAGAAATTGGAGGGAAAGAATGACAATGGTCACTTAGAAGTTTTTTTTTTTTTTTTTTTTTTAAAAAGAGCAGAATATTTTGGATTAGCTCTCAAGACAGGAGCCAGGGCCAATATCTGGAACAGGTAAGGAGGGGAGAGCCCCCAGGCAGGACAAAGGAGCTTTCCAACAGCTAGAACATGTGGAGGGAAGGCCAGAAAGTGAGCAGAGTGTTTGGAATAGCTAAGGGAAATGAACATGTCTGTCAGTCTGTCATACTGTGATATATTACAGGACAACTTTATGAATACCTCTTAAATATTGTCAAATACAGTGCCGAAAATTTAGCCCTTCAGGTCAGAAGGCACTGAAATACGACTGGAGAAGAGCTACCTTATCAGAGTAGAGTAAACATTAATGATTTGGATAAAATAGAGTTTTCAGGACCTCCATTTACTGATGTGGCATGACTCAACATGAGAAGAAACAGCTTCAAACATCTATTAATAATCAAAACATAGAATGTACAAAATATGAATATAGGAAAATTGGAATTTGTCAAAAATGAAATAGAACATATAAAGATTGATATCCTAGGCCTGTTCATTTGCAAGTTCAAGTTGAAGCTGAAGACAATTAAAACAAGTCTAAAAGAGCCAAAATATGACCTTGAGTATATCACCCCTGAATTTAGAGATCATCTAAAGAACAGATTTGATGCATTGAACACAGATGACTGAAAATCAGAGGAATTGTGGGATGCCATCAAGATTATCATCCATGAAGAAAGCAAAAGCTCATTAAAAAGACAGGAAAGGAAGAAAAGACCAAAATGAATGTCAGAAGAGACTCTGAAACTTGCATTTGAATGGAGAGGAGCTAAAGCAAATGGAAGAAATGACAAGATAAAAGAGCTGAACAGAAATTTCAAGAGCAGCTCAAGAAGTCAAAGTCAATTATTAAAATGAAATGTGTAAAGACATGGAGATGGAAAGCCAAAAGGGAAGAATATGCTCGGCATTTCTCAAGCTGAAATAACTGAAGAAAAAATAAATTAAGCCTTGAGTTGCAATATTGAAAGATTGTATGGACAATATATTGTATGATGCAGAAAACATCAAAAGAAGATGGAAGGAATACACAGAGCCACTGTACCACAAAGAATTGTTCAATGTTCATCCATTTCAGGACGTGGCATATGATCAAGAAGCAATGGTATTGAAAGAAGAAGCTGAAGCAGAACTGATGGAAGTTGTGAAAAACAAGGCTCCAGGAATTGACCAAATACTCACTGAGATGTTTCAATAAATGTATGCCCCACTGGAGGCACTCACTCAGCTATGCAAAGAGATTTGGAGGACAGCTAACTGGCCAACTGAGCAGACAAAATGTATATTTGTACCCATTCAAAAGAAAGGTGATCCTACAGAATGTGGAAATTATCAAACAATATCATTAATATTGCATGGAAATAAAATCTTACTGAAGATAATTAAAAAATGATTTCAGCAGTATATTGATAAAGAGCTTCCAGAAAGGCAAGCTGGATTCAGAAGAGGATGTGGAATGAAGGCTATCGTTGCTGATGTCAGATGGATCTTGGTTCAAAGCAAAAAATATCAGAAAGATGTTTACTTGTGTTTTATTGACTATGCAAAAGCATTAGATTGTGTGGATCATAAATAATTATGGATAACATTGAGAAGAATGGGAATTCCAGAGCATTTAATTGTACTCATGAGGAACCTGTACCTATATAGACCAGGAGGCTGTCATTCCAACAGAACAAGCAGATACTGTAAGGTTTAAAATCAAGAAGAGAATGGATCAGGGTTCACCTTACTTATTTAATCTATGTGTTGAGCAAATAATCTGAGACACTGGATTATATGAAGAAGAACATGGCCTCAGGATTGGGGAAGGCTCATTACAATGTGAGATATGCACATGACATAACTTTGCTTGATGAAAGTGAGGATGACTTGAAGCACTTACTTATGAAGATTGAAGACTACAGTCTGGAGTATGGATAACATTTCAACATAAAGAAACCAAAAATCCTCACAACTGGACCAATAAGCAACATCATGATAAATGGAGAAAAGATTGAAGTTGTCAAAGACTTCATATTACTTGGTTCTACAATCAACAGCAATAGAAGCAGCAGTCAAGATATCAGACATCATATAGCATTGGGCAAATATGCTGCAAATGATCTCCTTCATGTGCTAAAGAGTAGAGATACTCCTTGAAGACTAAGGTACACCTGACACAAGCCATGGTATTTCAATTTCCTCATGTGCATGTGAGAGCTGGACAATGAAAAATGAAGACCAAAGAAGAGTTGATGCTTTTGAGTTGTGGTGTTGGTGCAGGATGCTGAAAGTACGATGGACTGCTAAAATAACTAGGAAATCTGTCCTGGAAAAAGTACAGCCAGAATGCTCCTTGGCAGTGAGAATGACCAGACTTCATCTCACCTACTTTGGTTATGTTTTCAGAATTCTCTGGAGAAGGATATCATGTTTGGTAAAGTGGAGTGTCAACAAAGGAGAAAAAGGCCCTCAACGAGATTTACTGACACAATGGCTCAGGTATAGCAAGGATCATGGGGCTGATACAGGACTGAACAGTGTTTTTTTCTGCTGTACATAGGGTCTCTATGAGTTGGAGATGACTTGACAGCACCTACTAATAACAACAACTCAAGGTTTGAAAATATTCCTCTGTTGTCTCTGACCATCTAGAAAACAGCCCTGTCCTCCAAATTCTGAATGTTGGTCATGCACTCTGGATTCAGCTCCACCTTCCAGGCCCATTGGGATAGCAACTATTTCCCCTCAGCTTTGGACAGTCAGTAAACCTTGGCCTGAAATTGCTTAGGTCTCTTGCTCCATGGGTTGCCAAACCCAGCTCTGCCAATGAGTGCTTGAAGACATCCCACTTTGCCAGAGGCCTCTTGCCCAAAGACACTCAACTCTCTTGCTCCATGGGCCATATTTTGATGGTCTCATGGTTCTGCTGCAGCTATTTCTCTGCCACTGCTTCTCACTGTCTGTGCCATCTCCAGTGTTACATCTCTCCTAACTTTCTTCTGATCCTTAATTAGAATTGTCTTTAATGTCTATTATTCCACCAATAGTATCTTTAAGGCAATATAGGCTTTTACTACTAGGGACCTTAAAACTCTCTCAGCCTCTACCCATTACCCAATTCCAAAATCACTTCCAAACTTTAGATATCTGTTAGAATAGCATTTCACTCATGGTACCAAATTCTCCCTTAAGTATCTAGTGCTGCTATAATGGAAATACAAAATGATAGTTTTAGCAAACAAAAATTTATTCTCTCATTGTTTCAAAACAAAACAAAAAAACACAATTCATTATCGTCAAGTTGCATCTGACTCATAGTGATCCTTCCTTGGGTTTCTGAGGCAGTATCCCTATGGAAGCAGATTGTCCAACTTTCCTTCTGAGGAATGGTTGGTGGGTTTGAACCTCCAGCCTTCTGGTTAGCAGTCAAGTGCCTTAGGCACTGAGCTACCAGAGTTCCTAGAGAGAACTCCATATGCCCTGACAAGAATGTCTGATCTCATTAACATAACAAAAAGAAAACCTTATTTCCAAAGGAGTCCTATTTATAAGCATTCAGATTTTGATACATTTTTGGGGAGTACACAATTCATTCCATAATACATCTGATCAAAAAGTAAGAAATGGGTCCTTTATTTTCTTCTTACTAATGGGACTAAACAGCAATATCATGATAGTATTTTATAACTCAGTAGAAATCTACGGTGACTAATTACAATAGCTTTGCAAACCTAACCTGGTTTTTCATGCATTAGGAGTAGCAGGTCTCAAAAGACTGTAGTATTAAAAACTATCAATGTGGTTGTTGGTGTTACATTGTCATTTCTGATTTCATTTATTCTTCCTTCTCAAATTTGTCTCCATGTTTCCCAACTAAAACCTCAGGAGAACCCCCATACCTGGGTTAATACTATCTGTTGTAGAAAGTATGTCAATGTTTTATCCCTTCTTCCGAGATTTAGAACCATGTCTTCATCCCAGGCTCAATGCCTTTAAATTTTAAATTTAGGTTCTTGTAGGATCTAAGTCACAGCTAATCTTCCCTACAATTTTTTTTTTTATGTTGGTATAAATCATGTGACTCAGTTTTTACTTCAATTTTATGCTTTCACAACTTAAATTACCCTTCTCAGTACCAATTATGCCATTCTAGGAAAGGAGTTCTGTTTCCAAAATCAATTCACAAGGTAATACATTTTTTATCAATTACTGAAGTTTTTCCAAGAAACTGTAAAGCTAAACCAAGTATAGAATATGAGTCCTAACATCATACAACTATGATCAGATGTAGATTTTGTTTATTATCTGGAACCATCTCAATTTCAAAATGTAATGGTTGTAATTAGCATTTATATCATTCATAATTTCTGTATCCCAGGTTTTTTTTAACCAAAATACAAGTTAGAAAATTATTCAAAACATTTTATCCTATTTACTTCTTCATTCAAACAGCTACAGTCAGGTCATACACAATTAATTTACAAATAATAACGCTTTGAATAATATGTCATGCTGGTGTTATCAATAATTAAATATATTTGAATTAAATGTAATGTTTTATTATTTATATTTTTTGATGTTTTGATTCAACACGAAAAGTAATATAAATTAACAATAAGATAACACATAACATTTCATTTATATTAGCTCTATTTAGGTTCTTTCAGAATAGAAAGGGCAAAGTAAGAAAGGAAGCAAGTAGGAAGTGGTGGTGAATAATAATTATGAAAATGTCCATTGTATTTTAGGAACAAAATTATAGTTTCTTCTCTCTATTTCTTTGATAAAATATTTTCATCTCTACATTGTAGTAACATATACGTCTTATAAGCCAGCTCTATTATTTCAAAATGTCTTTTCTTAGAGCTAGCTAAAGATCTTTTGTAAGCTTAAAGATCTTTTGCAAGCTTAAATACTAGTAAATCATTCAAGAAAAAAAAAAAAACATATTTCACTTCAGTTTTTTAATATTTTCTAAAAAAAGCAATACTATTTGGGTAATATAACTTTTTTATCAGCTTTTTCTTCTAATAATACTAAAAAAAGAAAAGAAAAGAAAAAGAAAACTTAAGACAACTCCAGGATGATATATTTAATTCAAAGCTGAAAGCAGACCAAACTACTTTAGTAGGTAATACTTAAAATAATGTATTAACATCTTGTCTTACATCGTGCTGCTTGCTTTTAGGCCCTGGGCCAGTAAAGCCATATTATAAACAGAAGGGCTCTTTGAATGTTTTCAGACACAGATCACAGCACCGTATATTTGGTGTCTATGTATAATTCCATGAAAGACACTTCTATCCTCAAATGTTGGTGAGTTTATTATATGATATGTTACTGTTCTTTGGAAAATTGTTTGATTCTTCGTTTTTTGACCTCTGAACATGAATTTATGCCACTTTATTATTTGCAAATCTTGATAAAATAAAGAGGGTAATATAAAAAGAGCAAATTGTTAAAACAAGGTACTTCATTTTCATGGTGAGATAAGGAATATAAGGAGGTAATATATGGACTGGAAACTTAATAATGAGAGAATCTAGGCACATAATGAGTAAGGAAAAACAAGAAAAACAGAAAATGGTAAGACCATGAGAGAAGGAAGAAACGGACACATGAATGGAGGTAAAAGAAGTTTATGTTTCTGGAATGAAGTGAACAAAGGAGCAGTAGCCCAAGAAATATATAAGACTATATCATAAAAACTTGTAACGACTTTTAAAAGTCATTGGAATGTTCTGTATAGGTAAATAGTATGATATAAATTACATTTTATGACAAATGCTATGTAGAGAGTGGGTTGTAGAGAGGCAAGGTAGATGCAAAGAGACCTATTAAGGAATTGTTACAGAAGTCTTAAAAACATGTGATTATAGATTGTATTGGTGTTATGCAAATGTAGAAATGAAAAATATCAGGTTCAAAATAAGTATCAAAATACTTGTCTATGTTTGACTCCATGAACCAATGCTTTCTTTGCCATGAGACCAAAAGAACTAGATGGTGGTCAGCTATCTTTATTGAACATTTTGATCAAGGGATCAGTAGATGAATCCTGATCAAAAGTGGGAGGTTATGTGGAAAAATAAATTAAATGGCTTACAGAACTCAGACTTACTGGACCCACTGAGGCTAAAGAAATCCCTAAAAATGTTGCCCTGAGAAAAGTTTTGAATTTTGAATGAAACCTAACCCCTGAAATTATCTTAACACTAAACAATAAGTCAGTTGAATTGGTAATGAATGCTTTTACCTTGAGCATTGCACTCTTTAAAAACTATTTAAGAGCAAATTTACTACAATAATTCTAAAATAGGAAGTATTTTATGAGTCGGTGAGCCTAAATCAACCATAGTGAAATTATATGGGAAGAGGTAACAAGAATGGTGATACAATGTGAAGAATGTAGTACATGTCCTTAATCTGTACATGTGGAAATTGTTGAATGGGTGGATGATCTGCTGTGTATATTTTCACAAAGATTAAAAATAAATTTTAAAAAGAAAGGACTTGTTTTCCACCTGAATGTTGGGTATGAGGGAAAGGAAGAAATGAAGAAAGACTTTTGAGTATTTCCTTAAATATTTGGGTTAGCCATTTACTGAGCTGAAGAAGACTAATGAATAGATAATTTGGGTCTTGAGGAAGGAATTAAGACTGTATATTCAGGTAGTGCCAGTTTGATAAAACTGCTACTATCAAAGTGAACATGTCTATTATGTAGTTGTACAAAAACTTGGAGCTTAGGGATTAAGAAGATACCCAGAAATTCCTGCCTTGTGGACATGGATCATATTTAAATACAAGGCCTTGGAGATAAATCTAGAGAAGGAGTGAGAAAAGAAAATTAAAAAAAACATGAACTCATCAATATCTTCCAATTTGGGGATACCAAAACTTGGGAAATATATGAAAATAATGAGGAGAAAGAAAGAACTGACAACTGCATGAAATATTTTTGAGAAGCCTAATAAGAGGAACATAGAAAAATGAGGTACAGAAATAAGATTGTGTTAGTTTACATAGAGGGTAGAGGCTTTATTGATTTAAGATGACACGTGGAATAAAAGATGCTGCAACTTTATTTCCCAGAACATAATTAATATTGTAAAAAATAATTTTAAAAGATACAAGCCTGATAGCTCCCACAAGATGGCAGACTAGGCAGAAGGACTGCACAGACCCTCTTCAACAAAGAAAAGGGAAACCAATTGACACAGACACAGAAGATAATCTTGGACCCCTGAGCCTTGAAGGGAAGGATACAGAAGTAGACTAAATCCCAACTAGCAGAAGAATTTGTGTGAAAATACCAAAAAAGGAGACATACAGAGCTGCGGTCAACAGGGACCACAGTGCCCCTGATGGCACAAACAGCTTGGACATTTCCGAGTGGTGGTAGGACCTAAAAATTAACCTAAAAATCACCCTGCTAACCAGGGACTGCACGGAGAACTGTGCACGGTGGCTGGGGAATAAACAGAGAAGGTGAAGAGAAAGGTGGACTGAGCTGTGGACTTTTGCTGGTCCAGAGGGCTCCGCCATTTTGTAGGTTTAAAAAGCGGCTTGACTCTTTTGGATATTTAAAGAGACAGCGCTCTGGCAGAATCCTGTGGTGGTAGGACTTAAGAATTAACCTAAAAATCCCCTGCTAACCAGGGACTGCACGGAGGACAGTGTACAGTGGCTGGGGAACAAACAGGGAAGGTGAAGAGAAAGGTGGGCTGAGCTGTGGACTTTTGCCGGTCTGGAGACGCTGCCATTTTGAAGGTTTGAAAAGCAGCTTAACTATTTTGGATATTTAAAGAGACAGTGCTCTCGCAGATTTCTGGGGCTTAAGATCACGTTCTGCATTCCAGCAACCCCAAGGACACTCGGGGCCTGCAAGACTGAAAAGGTATGACATTCTTCTTGTTATTACACCATACACCTGCTTGGTGAATGGAGGTGTGGCCACCCACTCCCACCTACCTTCTGGG
>NW_006921746.1:4880441-4882154 GCF_000298275.1 Orycteropus afer afer | reverse complement strand
GTATGGAGGGATGGACACTGGGAAGTGGTAACTATGGGGAGGAAGTGGGAGGGGAGCTGTTGCATTGTGGTAAACTGTGGTCAATGACATGAGACAATGTATATGTGCACTTCTGTATAGAAAGTGAATTTTCTCTGTAAATCTTCTCCCAAATCACAATTTAAAAAAAAAAAAAAAAGATACAAGCCTGCAGAAATCTAAGAAAAACTGAAGAATCATCAGTGGAGGAGAAAATTTGATGGCTATCATTTGCAAATGGAAGCATCTTTACTAATGCTGCTAAATGAAAAGAGTGATAAACCTCTATTAAAAATGGCTCAGAGTAGAGAAAATTTCTGCCTACCTGGCAATTTAAGTGGTGAGACATTAGATGTGAACAACTCAGATATTATGGAAGGTAGAACAAAGAAGTGAGATAACAAACAAATGTATTAATTGACATATTGAAGAGAACACATCTCTATCTTCCTTCCTGTCATATCATTTGTGGATCAAATTTTATTCCTACTGTGACTGAATGTTTTTATATTGTTGTTATGTGCCATCCAGTCAGCTCCGACTCATAGTTGCCCAGTGTTTAACAGAACAAAACACTGCTTGGTCCTGAGCCATCTTCATAATCCTTGCTATACCTGAGCCCATTGTTGCAGTCACTGTGTCAATCCATCTTATTGAGGGCTTTCCTCTTTGTGGTTGAATCTCCACTTTAGCAAGCATGATATTCTTCTCCAGGGAATGGTTCCTCCTGACAAAATGATCAAAGTAGGTCAGATGAAATATGGCCACTCTCACTTCCAAGGAGCATTCCAGATTCATTTCTTCCAGGACAGATTTGTTAGTTCTCCTGGCAGTCCATGGTAATTTCAATATTCTTAGCCAACACCACAGTTCAAAACCGTCAACTCCTTTGGTCTTCCTTATTCATTGTCCAGCTTTCACATGCTTATGAGATGATTGAAAACACCATGGCATGGGTTAGGTGCATCTTAGTATTCTGAGTGACATCATCATTCTTCAGCACTTTAAAGAGGTCTTGGGCAGTAGGTATGCACAGTTCAATATGTCATCTGATGTCTTCACTGCTGCTTTATATTGGCATTTATTGTGGAACCAAGTAATATGAAATCTTTGACAATTTTCATCTTTTCTCCATTTATCATAATGGTACTTATGGGTCCATTTGTGAGGATCTTCATTTTCTTTATATTGACATGTCATCCATACGGCAGGCTGTAGTCTTTAATCTTTATCAGTGTTTCAAGTCATCCTCACCTTCAACAAGCAAAGTTATTAATGAGTTTTCCTCCAATACTGATGCTGTGTTCTTATTCATATAGTTCAGTTTCTTGGATCATTTGCTCAGCATACAGATTGAATAAGGATACAACCTTGACACACTTCCTTCTTGATTTTAAACCATGCAGTATCCTCCTGTTCTGTTCAAATATATGTAGTCTATGTACAGGTTCCTGATGAATACAATGAAGTGGTCTGGAATTCCCATTCTTCTCAATGTTATCCATAATTGTTATGATCCACACAACCAAATGCTTTTGTGTAATCAATAAAACACTAGTAAACAGCTTCCTGGTTGTTGTTGTTGTTGTTGTTAAGTGCCGTCGAGTCGTTTCTGACTCATAGCGACCCCATGCACAGCAGAACGAAACACTGCCCGATCCCGCACCAGCCCCACAATCCCTGCTATACTCGAGC
>NW_006921746.1:4865299-4878858 GCF_000298275.1 Orycteropus afer afer | reverse complement strand
GTGTTCTTCCCTTTTGGTTTTCTAACTCTAAGTCTTTGCACATTTCATTATAGCTTCCTGGTACTCTTTGTTTTCACCCAAGATTCATCTGATATCTGCAATGATATCCCTCATTCCACGTCCTTTTCTGAATCCAGATTGCCTTTCTGGAAGTGCTCTATCAATATACTCCTGCAACCATTTTTGAATTATCTTCAAGGTAATTTTACTTGCATGTAATATTAATGATATTTTTTAAGAATTTCAGCATTCTGTGGGATCACCTGTCTTTGGAATGAGTACAGATTTGTATTTTCTCCAGTGAGTTGGCAAGGTAACTGTCTTCCAGATTCTTGGCAAGGATGAGTGTGTGCCTCTAGCATGGCATCCATTTGTTGAAATATCTCAATGAGTATTCCATCAATTCTTGGAGACTTATTCTTCATGAATTCCATCAGTGCAGCTTCAACTTCTTCCTTCAACAATACTATTAGTTCTTAATCATATGCCACCTCCTGATTTGGAT
This sequence comes from Orycteropus afer afer, assembly GCF_000298275.1. Classification (NCBI taxonomy): domain Eukaryota; kingdom Metazoa; phylum Chordata; class Mammalia; order Tubulidentata; family Orycteropodidae; genus Orycteropus; species Orycteropus afer. The sequence continues at coordinate 4,878,353 of NW_006921746.1, read as the reverse complement.
GAACATTGACCAGTTCTTTTTGGTACAGTGACTGTGTATTCCTTCTATCTTTTTTTGATGTTTGCTGCATCAGACAATATTTTGTCCATAGAATCTTCAATACTGCAACTTGAAGCTTGAATTTTCTCTTCAGCTCTTTCAGCTTGAGAAATGATTAGGGTGTTCTTCCCTTTTGTTTTTCTAATGCCAGGTCTTTGAACATTTCATTATAATTGACTGTCTTCTCAAGCTGCTCTTTGAAATCTTCTGTTCAGCTCTTTTATTTTGTTATTTTTTCCATTTGCTTAAGCTACTCTCCATTCAAGGGCAAGTTTCAGACTCTCTTCTGACATCCATTTTGGTCTTTCCATCCTGTCCTGTGTTTTTAATGACATATTGCCTTCTTCATGGATGATATTCTTTATGTCATCCCACAATTGGTTTGTTTCTTTACACTGGTGTTCAATGCATCAAATCTATTCTTAAATGGTCTTTAAATTCAGCTGGTATATAATCAAGGTCATATTTTGGCTCTCATGGACTTCTTTTAATTGTCTTTAGCTTCAACTGGAGCTTGCATGTGAGTAGTTAATGGTCTGTTTCACAATCAGCTCCTGGCCTTGTTTTGACTGAAGATATTGAGCATATATATTGCCTCTTTCCACATATGCAGTATATCTGATTCCTGTGTACTTCATCTGGCAAAGTAAGTCCACATGTATAGCCACCGTTTATGTTGTTGAGAAAAGAGATTTGCAATGACTAAGTCATTGGTCTTGCAAAATTCTAATATATGATTTCCTGCGTTATTTCTGTCACCAAAGCCATATTTTCCAAGTACCAGTGATTCTTTGTTTCCAACTTTTTCATTCTAATCACCAATGATAATCAACATATCTTGATTGCATGTTTGGTCAATTTCAAATTGCATAGGTTGGTAAAAATCTTCAATTTCCTTGTCTTTGGCTTTGGTATTGGGTACATAAATTTGAATAATAGTATTAACTGTTCTTTGTTGTAAGTGTGCAGATATTCTCCTATCACTGATAGCATTTTACTTCAGGATAGATGTTGAAACATTATTTGTGACAATAAATGTCACACCATTCCTCTTTAATTTTTCATTCCCAGCATGGTAGATGATATGTTTTCTGTTTCAAAATGGGCAAACCCAGTTCATATCAGCTCACTAATGCCTAGGATATTCATCTTTATGCATTACATTTCATTTTTGAAAACTTCCAACTTTCCTAGATCCATACTTTGTACCCATGTTTTGATTATTAATGGATGTTTGCAGCTGTTTCTTCTTATTTTGAGTCATGCCACAACAGCAAATGGTGGGCCCAAAAGCTTCACTCTCTCCACATCATTCCCCAGTTGTCTTTTTGGTGCCTTCTGACCTGAGTGGCTCATCTTCTGGCACTTTATCAGACAATGTTTCAGGGCTATTCATAAAGTTTTCCAGCAATATATCAGAAAATTTCACTGGTATTCATAAGGTTTCCACCAGCCAAGTCTTTGAGAACTGTATGGTCCCTCCCTTCTTCCAAATGGCTTAGTCTGGAATCTCCAGTGAAACCTGTCCACCATGCAAGACCTGGCTGCTGTTTGAAATACCAGTAACATAGCCTCCAGCCTCACAGTAACACACAAGCCACCACAGTGTGAGAAACTGACAAGACTAGTGGTGGCTTTTACTTAATAGAAGAAGAAAAGCTGAAGCAGGAAGAGAGGATGGCACGACAATAAAAACAGAGCTTCTGAAACTTCACATACATATAACTAACCTGCAAAGCTTGTTAAAATGCAGATCCCGATTCCATAAGTCTGTGTTGTAACTAGAATATCTGTGTTTCTAATAGGATTCCATAGGAGACAGTGGTGGTTCACTGGTAGAATTCTTTCCTTTCACTGGGGAGGCCTGGGTTTGATTGCTGCCCAATTCACCTCAAGTAGAACTATCACTCATCTCCCAGTGGAAGAGAGTATATTGTTTTTGATTCTTAACAAGTTTCAGTGGAGCTTCTAGACTAAGACAGACTAGGAAGAAAGGCCTGGGAATCTATTTCTGAAAATCAACCAATGAAAACCTTATCCATCACAGTAGTCCAATCTCATTATGCATGGGATTTTCATGAGTCGGAGACAACTCAAAGATAGCTAACAACAATAGTAGGATTCCAGGTGATGTCGGTGATGCCAATGTCTTGGTGTAAACCCATATTTTGAGGACCAAGGTACTAAATAGTAGTAGGTAAAAGAGAAGTTTAAACCACATACTATTAACAAGCCTGAAAATAGTGAAGAGAAAGGTATTCCAGTTGTGAAATATTGCAGAACTTGGAACAATGAGTGGGGACCTTGCTTTACTCTTTAAAATAAGAAAATAGCTATGGGAACTTCAGAAGTCAGATGTACAAATCAAAGCAAACAAATCAAAGCAAGATGATGTCATTGACAGCCATCAGAAGGATGTAGGAATATGATACTTAGCAGGGAGAAACTTCTATGTGGGTGGAACTGTCTTTCATCAAATGCAATGGTTCCTGATATGACTTCTGAATGCTCTCAAGTATTTATTTTGAGATATCAACAATCTGCGTATCCTTTCCTAATTGGAATGCAGAGATAAATGCACTTGTGATATATAGGAAATCTGCTAAATTGACTTTCTTTAGATGTGTATTGTTATGGTTAGATGCCTTCAAATCAATATTGACTCATAGCAATCCTATGTACAACAGAATGAACAGTGGGATCCTAAAAACTGTTGCTATGTTAGAGTCCATCTTTGCAGGCACTGTGTTTATCCATCCATTTGAGACACTTCCTCTTTTTCATTGACCCTCAACTTTACAAAGCTTTATGTCATTCTCCAGGGATTTGTCCCTCCAGATAATATGTCCAAAGTACATGAGACTAAGTCTCGCCATCCTCCCTTCTAAGGAGTATTCAGCCTGAACTTCCAAGGAGATTTTTTTTCACACTTTTGGAAGTTAATATTCAATATTCTTCACCTACACCATAATTCAAAAGCATCCAAGTCTTCTTTGATCTCCCTTATTCACTGTCTAGTTTTCACAAGCCTATGAGGTGATTAGGAGCTCTGGTAGCATAATGGCTAAAGCACTTGACTGCTAACCAGAAGGCTGGCGGTTCAAACCCACCAGCCACTCCTCGGAAGGAAGGTTGGGCAATCCTACTTCCATAGTGATACTGCCTCGGAAACCCAAGGAGGGGTCGCTATGAGTCGGGGCCGACTCGATGGCACATAACAACAACAACAACGAGGTGATTGAAAGTACCACGACTTGTGTCAGGTGCACCTTAGTCCTCAAAGTGACACCTTTGCTTTTAAACACTTTAAAGAGTTTCTTTCTTTCTTTCTTTTTTTTTTTTTTTCTTTTTTTCCCCAGAAGATTTGCCTAATGTAATATGTCATTTCATTTCTTGATTGATGGTTCCATGGACCTTGGTTGTGAATTCAAGTAAAATAAAATCCTTGTAAACCTTAACTTTTTCCACATTTATTGAGATGTTGGCTATGGGTATAGTTGTTGGGATTTTTGTTTGCTTTATGTTCTATGTATAATCCATATTGAAATCTATAGTCTGCTTTTCATCGTTAAGTGCTTCATGTCCTTTTCAATTTCAGCAAGGAATGTGTTTTCTTCATATCATAGATCGTTAATGAGCCTTCCTCCAATCTTAATGCTTTATTCTTCTTACTCACATCTTCCAACTTGTAGGATTATTTACTCTGTACACAGATTGAGTAAATATTGTGAAAGGATACAACCCTGAATAACACTTTAGCTCCTTTTAAACCACTCAGCATCCCCTTATACTGTTGGAATGAATGCCTCTTGGTCTATGTACAGATTACACATGAGCACAATTAAGTGTTGTGGAATTCCTTTTTTTGAAACATCATCCATAATTAATTATAATCTACCCAGTCAAAAGTCTTTGTGTAGTCAGTAACACAGGAAATCATTTTCCTGGTATTCTCTACTTTCAGGCCAAAAATCATGTGATATCTGTTCCACATGCTCTTCCAAATTCAGCTTGAATTTCAGGCAGTTAGTTTCCTGTTGATGTACTACTACAACTATTTTTGAATTATCTGCAACAAAATTTTACTAGCCTGTGACATTAATATTGTTGTTGATAATTTGTGCGTCTCACTGGATCATCATTGGGAGCTCTGATAGCGTAGTGCCTAAGGCACTTGACTGCTAACCAGAAGGCTGGTGGTTCAAACCCACTAGCCACTCCTCAGAAGGAAGATGAGGCAATCTACTTCCATAGTGATACTGCCTCAGAAACCCAAGGAGAGGTCGCTATGAGTCAGGTCTGACTTGACAGCATATTACAACAACAACTAAGTCATCTGTTTTTGGAATACATGTGAGTATGGATTTCTTCTGCTCTTTTTTTCAGGTAGCTGTCTTCCAAATTTCTTAGCACAGATGAGTGAGAGCTTCCAGCATTGTATGTGTGTTGAAACATCTCAACTGTTACTCTGTCAATTCCTGAAACCTTGTTTTTCATCAATGCCTTCAGTGCAGCTTGGATTTCTTCTTTCAGTACCATAGTTTTTTGATCATGTACTGCGTCCTGAAATATCTAAATGTGGTCCAATTCTTTTTGGTACAATGATTGTGTATTCCTTCCATATTCTTTTGATGCTTTCTGCATCATTCAATTTTTTGCCAATAGAATCCTTCAATATTGCAACTGAAGCCTTGAATTCTTTCTTCATTTCTTTCATCTTGAGGAATTCCAAGAATGTTATTCTTTTTTGGTTTTCTAACTCAAAGTCTGCATTATATAATATTTTACTTTTTCCTCGTAAGGTACCCTTTGAAATTTTCTGTTCAGCTCTTCTATTTCATCATTTATTCCTTTTGTTTTAGCTACTCTATGTTCACAAGCAACTTTCAGTCTCTTGTGATGTCAATTTTTGTCTTTAATTTCTTTCCTGTCTTTTTAATGGTCTTTTTCTTTCTTACTTGATGGCTTCCCACCACTCATCTAGTATTTGGTCATTAGTGTTCAGTAAGTCAAATTATTGTTGACATGGTTTCTAAATTCAGGGGGGGTTATACTAAAGATACCACCAGGGTCACCCCTGGCCATCCCATGGTGGACAGGTTTCAGCAGAGCTTCCAGACTAATACAGACTTGGAAGAAGGAAGAGGGAATTCACTTCTCAAAGAATTGGCCAGTGGAAACCTTGTGAATAGCAGTGAAACACTGTCTGATATAATATTGGAAAACTTTATGAATAGACCTGAAACTTTGTCTGATATAGTGTCAGAAGATGAGAACTTCAGGTTGGAAGGTAGGTACTCAAAATACAACTGCCTCTTCAAAGTAGAGTAAACCTTAATGATGTGGATGGAGAACAGCTTTCATGCCCTCTGTGGTAATTTGGTTTGTGCGTCAGTTTGGCTGGGCCTGGTTGAGTGGCTGGGCAGCTGGATGTATTATTCCCCATGATGAGACTGGTAATCAACTCCTTGGTGGAATCTACTATAAGTAGCTGAGTAGCTGCCTTAGGGATGTGGTCTGCTTCCTGTATATAAGCAGAAGTCTTGAGGAATGTTCTCTAGCTTATGGCTTGTTTAGACCCTGCATATAGCTACATCAAAGTTGAGCAGTCTGCCATGCTCTGCTGACCTTGGGACTTAAAACAGACTTGAATTAATGGCCTGCCATGTGGTTTGGTAACATCAGAACTGTGTCATTTTATTTGTCAACCTTGGGCTTGTTAGCCTCAGCAGCCAGTAGCTGTCAGAGTGAAGAGATGCCCCTAGCTCCAGTAGGCAGGGAGCAAGAGGCAGAGCTGAAACCCAAGGTCAAGGGGCCTTCACACAGCCCCTAGAGCCTGACTGGCACTTGGAACTCAGACTTCTAGCCTCCTGAACTGTAAGAGAATAAACTCCTGTTTGCTCAGCCATCCCATTTGTGGTATATTCTTGTCAGAGTGGCACTAGGTAACCAGAACACACTTCATTTGCTGATGTGGCATGACACAAAATGGGAAGAAACAGCTTCAAACATCCATTAATAATCAGAATATGGAATATACAAAGTATGGATCTAGAAAAAGAGGAAGCTGTCAAAACTGAAAAAAGAAATGCATAAAGATTGGTATCCTAGACATTAATATGCTAAAATGGACTGGTTTGGGCCATTTTGAATCAGACAACCAACCATATAGTCTACTATGCCAGGAATGACAAATTGAAGAAGAATGGTGTGACATTCATTGTAGCAAAGAATGTCTCAAGATCTATCCTAACTTACAATGCTGTCAGTGATAGGATAATATCCATACACCTATAAGGAAGAACAGTTAATACTACTATTATTCAACTTTATGGGCCAACCACCAAATCCAAAGATGAGGAAATTGAAGATTTGTACCAAGTTCTGCTGTCTGAAATTGACCAAACATGCAATCAAGTGTTTATCACTAGTGACTGGAATGCAAAAGTTGGAAACAAAGAAGAATCACTGACACTAAGACAATATGGCCTTGGTGATATAAATAGCTTTGGAAATCACATGATAGACTTTAGCAAGACCAACGACTTATTCATTACAAATACCTTTCTTCAACAACATAATCAGTGGCTATACACCTGGACTTCGCCAGATGGCAATTCACAGATTCCTATACACAAGAATCAGATCAACTACTGTGCAAAGAGGCAGTGGAGAAGCTCAATATCTACAGCAGAAACAAGGCCAGGAGCTGACTGTGGAACAGACCATCAATTGCTCATATGCAAGTTCCAATTGAAGCTGAAGACAATTGAAACAAGCCCAGGAGAGACAAATTATGACCTTGATTATATCCCACCTGAATTTAGAGACTATCTAAAGAATAAATTTGATGCAAATAATAACAAAGTATGGATAACATTGAGAAGAATGGGAATTCCAGAACACTTAATTGTGCTCATAAGGAACCTGTATATAGACCAGGAGGCTGATATTGGAAAAAAAACAAGGGAATAGTTCGTGGTTTAAAATCAGGAAGAGTGTGTCAGGGTTGTATCTTTTCACCATACTTATTTAATCAGTATGTTGAACAAATAATCGGAGAAGTTGTAGTATATGAATAAGAACATGGCATGAGGATTAGAGGAATGGTCATAAGCAACCTACAATATGCAGATGACACAACCTTTCTTGCTGAAAGTGAAGATCACTTGAAGGACCTACTGATGAAGATTAAAGGCTACACCCTGCAGTGTGGCTTACACGTCAACATAGAGAAACTGAAAATCCTCACAAATGGACCGATAAGCAGCATTACTATAAATGGAGAAAAGACTGAAGTTGTCAAGGATTTCATATTACTTGGTTCCACAATCAACACTAATGGAAACAACAGTCAAGAAATCAGATGACCTATTTCACTGGAGAATCTGCTGCCAAAGACCTCTTTAAAGTGCTGAAGAACAAAGATGTCTCTTTGAAGACTAAGGTATGCCTACCAAGCCATGGGGGAGCTCTGGTAGCATAGTGGCTAAGACACTTGCCTGCTAACCAGACGGCTGGCGGTTCAAACCCACCAGCCACTCCTCAGAAGGAAGGTTGGGCAATCCTACTTCCGTAGTGATACTGCCTCGGAAACCCAAGGAGGGGTCGCTATGAGTCGGGGCCGACTCGACGGCACTTAACAACAACAACAACAACAACCAAGCCATGGTGTTTTCATTCACCTCATATGCATGTGAAAGTTGGATAATTAATAAGGAAGAGTTAGGAAGAGTTGATGCTTTTGAGTTGTGCTGTTGGTGAAGAATACTCAAGGTACCATGGACTGCCAGGAGAACTAACAAATATGTCCTGGAAGAAGTGCAGCCTGAATGCTCCTTGGAAGTGAGAATGGCCAGACTTCTCCTGACCTGCTTTGGTCTTGTCAGAAGGTACCGTTCTCTAGAGAATTATATCATACATGGTGAAGTAGAAGGTCAGTGAAAAAGAGGAAGGCCCTCAGTGACATGAATTGACACAGTGACTGCCACAGTCGGCTCAGATATGGCAAGGATTGTGAGGCTGGCACAAGACCAGGCAGTGTTTTATTCTGTTGTACATAGGGTTGCTATGAGTCAGAACTGACTCAAGGGCACCTCAAAACAACTTAATGATACTAAAGGTCATACTTTGGCTTTGTAGACTTCCTTTCATTTTCTCTAGCTTCAGATTGAACTTGCATGTGCACAACTGATGGTCTGTTCCACAGTTGTTCCCTGGCCTTTGTTCAACTGAAAATATCGAGCTTCTTTGTCGTCTTTTTCCACAGATGTAGTCAATTTGATTGTTGTATATTCCTTACAGCAAGGTCCATGAGTACAATCACCATTTATGTTGTTGATAAAAAATATTTCCATTGCATAAATTGTCATTCTTGGAAAATTCTATCGTGACATCCCTGACAACATTTCTGTTACCTTGGCCATATTTTCCAACCACTGATCCTTCTTTTTTTTTTTTTCTCCCTAATTTTAACATTTACAATTACCAGTAATTATAAACATATCCTGCTTACATATTTATATGAATAAGTTACACATATTTCAATGTGGGAAAAAATAAAGATAGAACAATACATAAACTCACTGCCATCGAGTTGATTGTGACTCATAGTGACCCCTTCTTGGGTTTCCAAGGCTGAATCTCTATGGAAGTAGATTGCTCAGACTTCATATGAGATCATAAATTAGTAAAAATCCTTGAATCCCTAAACTATTTTTGACAGTTACTTTTAAAGTTAAGATAAAATTTTATATTTACATATTGATGCATTTGAAGATGCCTTCAAACTTTGTTATGCTTTTTTATTTAATGTGACTGTGGAGAAAACCCATGTATTCCCTTAACAGTATGCAAATCCATTAATGAATTATTCTCTAATCAATTGTTAAGATTTCTGAGGTCCAAGTAATTATTTAAAAACTTGTTTTTAAACTTAATATTAGTAAAGCATGTCAGTTAGTATTAGCTGAGAGAAAAGCAACACAGTGTGAGTTGTACCTTTAGCCAAAGTGAATATGTAATGTGTCATGTATATTTTTCAGATCATTTGGGAAATGTGAAGGTAGTATCCTCAGTTAAAGGGGTAAATATATTTTTGAAAAATAAATAGAAGCAATTATTTTCTATTTCCTATGAAATGTATAGCAATGGACTTATAATAATGCTTTTAGTCTTTTACTTTTTAATTCACTCAACTAATTTCCATTGATAAGTTAATTCAAATGAATTAACTTTTCTCTTTTTAACCTTTAATTGTGGATTTTGTATTGTGGATATGAGTGAATGTTTTAAAAGTTTTCCTAGCTTTTCTAGGATAAGGTCACTGGTACTAGTATATAAGCAAAATAATCACCCTGCTGTGATGAAAGACTGTTCTGAACTGATACTATCATCATCAAATTTAATAATCTGGTACCATTCAAAGATGACTTATAGCTGAGTAAGTGAACCAAATAACCAAGCCAAATAGATGTTGTTACACGTCATCGAGTTGGTTTTGACTCATAGCAACCCTATGTATAATCGAATGAAACACTGCCCAGGCTTGAGCCATCCTCATTATCATTGCTATATCTGTCAACCCATCATTGTAGCCACTGTGTTAGTCCACCTCCTTGAGGGTCTTCCTCCTTTTCACTGACCCTCTACTTTGCCTAGCATAATATCTTGCCCCAGGGACTAGTCCCTTCTGTCAAAACGACCAAAATGTAAGTACAGTCTGGCCATTCTTACTTCTAAGGAACATTCAGGCAGGATGTTCTAAGGAACAATCCAAACAGAAGATACTTATTTTTATAAGCAATCCCTCTGACACACATGTGGGCATTTCCAAGGTCTGTGGTTTTTGAATTTACTTTTAACTTCTCAGATCTCTCACATCATCACCCTTGTGGACAAGACCAAACATTTATGAGAATACAGGCAGCAGGGAACAGAGAGAAGTTCTGTGGACTTATATGGAGCAAAATTTAAGAAAAGCTCAGTAGAAATTATATATTTATTCTCAAAAGCCCTGAAACAACTCAATTTTAAATATCAAACAAACATCCTTACTTTTTATTTCCCACATGTTCGAAGATTGAACATAGGGCTTTATATCAGGAGGCAGAAGTTTACGTCAGTCTGTCAAATAATTGTTGCCTTCAGCTATCAAAGTGCTTGCAGTCTTGAGAGTGCCATGTCTAAGTTTAATTGACTTCAAAGGACATCCATTCCATGAAAAGAAATTCTGTCTTGGAAGAGTTTGTCTCAAGGCAAATCAATAAGTTCATTTTGGGTCTCCAAGTCTGAGAAGAAATTTCCTCTAGTTCATTCTCTCATATACATCCAAAAGTGTATTTTTGTTGTGAAATTTCTGAGCTAATTTTTTTTTTTTTTTAATTTCTGTGTGCATGTGTCACTGTGTGGGGACGGTGTAGGAATCAAAACAGAAGAATTCGTGTCCTTGATAGCCAAATTAAATTGAACTATTTAAGTATATTTTTGGCTTACTTTATTTATTTTATTTATAAAAACAAAAAACAGTTTTTAACTGTTTACTGTAATTTATATAGCACCTATATAATTTATATAGGTGAAAGTGTATATAGCAAGTTAGTTTTCTAATAAATAGTTAATACATCTTTTTTCATGATATTGATTCTAATCCTTCCAATGTAACAGTTCTCTCTCACTTCTTCCTGAGATTACTTTTTTCCCTTGTCTTTCTTTTTATGAATTCCTGACCTCTCAGCTTCATCCCTGCAAAATTATTGCCCTTTTGATTTGCTGTGTCTAATTTGCTATGTCTAAAGAATAATTGTTGTTGTTGTTGTTATTTGACATCGAGTGGGCCCCGACTCATAGCGACCCCTTCTTGGGTTTCCGAGGCAGTATCACTACGGAAGTAGGAATGCCCAAACTTCCTTCCGAGGAGTGGCTAGTAAGGTACAATTGTTCACCTTGCAGCCCTGCCTATTGTTTGGCTGAAATGTGAGCCACAAGATTGAGTTCAATTTCAGGCTCAAAGCGTGACTCAGGAATTCCACCAGTATCTCTGAAACCAGTAAGCCTGGTCTTTTTCATGATTTTGATTTTGATTCCATATTTTCATCCCACTCTACCCAGGATCTCAAATTCTGATTCCTTTCAGTGTAATTAGCAATGGTAGCTGGACCCCATCCAGTTGTTGTCTCAGAGTCATGTAGGTTGAGGTTCCCTTTGTTCACTAGTCCCTTGGACAAATTCTTTCCATGAGTTTTTAGATTTTCTTCAGTTTTCTTTGTTCTGAATGAGGAGAGAACAATAGTTGCATCTTAGATGGCCAGTCACAGGCTTTTAAGATCCCAGTTTCTACTTAACCAAAGTAGGATGTAGAACAATATTTTTATGTACTATGTTATGCCAATTGAATTTGGTGTCCCATGCAACTATGGTCCTGAGCAAGCTCACCTAAAGGTAGTGGCGTTAAGGTTATAATAACTTTTTCCCCTGTTAATCTATTATATATATATACATATATATATGTATATTTGTATAGTACTTACAAATATATATGGAGAAATACTGTCTGCCAAACATACATATGGCTGGGAATAGTCCTGTTTATCTACCCATACCCCTGACCATCTTGTCTTCCTACCTATGTATCCACTGTTAAATTAATGTTTGTTGTTACTAATAATGCAGTATTGTGCGTGTAATAGTATTTATCTTTGTTGTCTGTACATTTTGTGCTCCTCCCCTTGTCTTCCTTTTTCTTTAGTGATACTGTGCTGGTCAGCTGCTTTGGCATATTGCCTTTCCCTTCGCCCAAATCAACACGTATCTTATCAAGCTAGCGATTTTTCCTCCTCTAGCCTATCATTTCTGTTAACTATCAAAGAATGTTCCTTTCCATGTGTAACCCTTTCCTTGACTTTTAAAATAGTAGTCTCATACAATGTTTTTCCTTCCATATTTGACTTATTTCACTCAGTATAATGTTCTCCATGTTTTTTCCATGTTATGAGGTGTTTTGCAGATTCTTCATTATTTTTCAATGTCACATAATATTCCATTGTGCTGTATGTACCATAGTTTGTTTATTTGTTCACCCATTTACAGACATATAGGTGTTTTCCATCCCTTTGGTATTATGAATAGTGCTGCAATGAACATGGATGTACATTCATGTTCCAGCTCTCACTTCTTTAGGATATATACCTCATAAATGGGATTGTTGGATCAAATGGTATTTGTATTTCCAACTTTTTAATTAAGTGCCATACTGTTTCACCCATTGGTTGCACCATTTTATAGTCTCACCAGCAGTGTATGATATTTCCATACTCTACACCCTCACCAGCATTTGTTGTTTTCTATGTTGTTTAACTTTGCTGTTATTGCTGGGGTGAGGTGATATTTCATCCCGTTGCCTTCTGGTATACATCACTCCCGCTGAGAAATCAGAGAATAATCTTATTGGTTGTCCTTTGTAGGTAGCATTTCATTTTCCCAGAGCTGCTGCCAAGATTCTTTCATTGTCTTTGAAATTGGATAGTTTGATTATGATATGTCTTGGTGACTTTTTCTTGGGGTTTTTCTTGCATGGGATTTGTTAAACTTCTTGGATGGATAACTTCATCTTCTGTGATATTGGGGAAGTTTTCTGCTAACAATTCTTTGACAATTTTTTCCATTTTTTTTTTTTTTTTCCTTTACACCTCCAGTTTTGGAACTCCAGTTGTACATAAGTTATTTCTCTGGATGTCATCCCATGTAACATTCTGTTTTCTGATTTTTTCTCATTCAAGCTGATGGCAAGGGCTTTGTCATCTAGTTGGCTAATCCTTTCTTCAGTCAATTTAATTCTACTCTCTCATTCTTTCAATGTAATACCTATTTCTATAATTTTAGTATTAATCTAGATATTTTTGTATTATTTATAATGACCTATTTGGTGTTTTGCTGTTGTATTGTTTTCCTGAAATTTTTGATGGTATTGCCTGCCTTTTCCTTGCTTTTATTTATGGTTTCATTGAGCTTTTGGAAG
>NW_006921746.1:4847469-4864324 GCF_000298275.1 Orycteropus afer afer | reverse complement strand
AAAAAAAAAAAAAGAGAAAAATTAAAAAGAAAAGGCTGAGGGACTTTTGTAGTTACTGTCAACCAACACCCCTGGGAATAGTTACTGATGTGCAATCCACTGATCCACCAGAATATATGTCTGAAGATGTGAGAAGAGCCTGGCACAAGTGGGCACCTTTGAGAGAGAAGGCCTCAGGAGTACAACTCTCACGTTCAAGGAGAGGAAGATCTACCAGTGACACAAGTGCTGGCAGGGTAAGCTGCTAACCTTGGCTCTGTCTGCTTGGGGGGAGTTGAGGCAAGTGGCTGGGCTATTGAGTAGGCAGCTGAGGAACTAGGCAGATGGGGTGGCCAGGGGTACTTCCCTCTCCATGGGGTTGTTGGGGGTGGGAAAATTTTCATCCCTAATGGCTAGAAAGCTGTATTTTTTAGCACAGAAGATGCACCTCTCCAGTCACGATTTACTGGTGTGGGTCTGGTGTCTTTCAGTGTGTTCACAGCCATTTATCCAACTCTCCCCAGACTCAATTGAGTGGGAAGCTGCCCAGAGTCTAGCTTCTTCCATCTCCACACCACTAGCCTTCCCTCCCACATGGGCCCTCAAACCAAATGCCTAGTATTTACTAGTGGTGAGTTGTTTCATTCCCCTTCTCTGCCTCCTTCTTCCCTCTGCAGTCACATGTACCACTGGAAATGTGACCTGTTTCCCTGTACTTTCTGCTCTCAGATCCAGATTGTATTCTGCTCACCTTGATTCCTTCCAGAACTGTCTACACTCTATCATGATCTGGATTCTGTGAAGTTAATTTCTCATCCATTCACATTACACCTTCTGTGCCTCAAAATAGCCATACTTTGTTGGATTCTGGCTTATCTCTCATCAGTCAATGTCCTTGTTTTTTCTCCCTCTCCAATCAGTGCTCAATCTCTTTATCTTCTCATTTGAAGCTCAGAGTTCCAGGACCATTATCTGAATTTATTTCAAATGGTTTTGCCAGCTCTCTTTTGTAGAAAGATTGGGCAGAGTGTATTGGCAGGATACTATCTTGTCTCCACCTGTTGTTGCCTTACTTTAAATGAGATCCACTGAAATTCACTTAAAATTAAGTAGGAACTTCTTTAAAAAGCATTGCTTTGAGAAATGTTTATGTTTTGATAAGAGCAATATTTATTCTTTATAAGGTTGTGGTAAGTAATTTAGAAATAATGATTTTACTTTATTCCCCTGTATTAGGCTATTTAAAAAGATAAATAAATAAATAAATACAACATATTGATATGATATTTTCAACTTCTTTTTCTCCCTGATTCATGGTGACCTTAGAGTATACAGCAGAAGTGCTCCCTTGGGTTATTTATTTATTTATTTATTGTGATTTGGGTGAAACTCTACAGAGAAAATTCATTTTTCCAAACAACAATTCATACATATTTTGTTTCACGACATTGAGTGCAATCCCCATGATGAAACAGTTATCTTCTTACTTCCTCCCTGTTGTTACCTTTACCCTGTGACCTTCTTTCCTATGCATACTACCCTCTGAGCTATATCCCAGTGCAGAAATTGACCTTCTTATCTCCCTGGTTGATGGCTTTAAGGTGTGTGTGTACTTATCTGCTGTAAATGTTTACTTTTCAGGTCTGTCTGTGGTTTGGCTGGAAGCTATGAGAGTGAGTTCAATTCCAGGCCCAAAGGGTGACTAGGGGCCCTAGTCTCAGGGACTTCACCAGGCTCTATCAGACCAGTAAGTCTGGCCTTTTTCTTTTTTATGATTTTGAGTTTTGTTCCACATCTTTCTCTCACTGTATCCAAGATATCCTATTTTGAAATCTTTCTAAGTGGCTAACAGTGGTACCTGGGTATCATCTAGGTCTTCTGGTCTCAGGGTGATATAGGCTGAGGCTTGTATGGTCCACTAATCCATGGGGGCTGCTTTTCACTTGAGAGTGGTTCTATATTAATGCCAGGGCCTGAGGTAACCAGGCCCAGGGCTGGGGGATGCTTTTCACTTGGGAGTGGCACTATATTTAAGTCTGCAGCCAGAAGTAGGTTGGTCCAGGGCATGGAGGCTGATTTTTATTTGGGTGTGGCTTTATATTAAGGCTGGGTCCTGAGGTAGGCAGGGCTGGGGCTGGGGGCTGCTTTTCCCTTGGGGCAGCTCTTTATTAAGGTTGGGGCCCGAGGTAGGCAGGCCCTGGGTTTTGAGGTTGCTTTTTGATTTGGTGTGGTTTTGTATTAAGGCCAGGGCTTTAGGTAGGCAGGCCTGGGGCTTGGAGGCTGATTTTCACTTGGGAGCAGCTTTATTTAAAGGCTGGGGCCCTAGGTAGGAGGGCCCAGGGTTGGTGGTTGTTTTTCACTTAGAGGTGGCTGTATTTTAAAGTTGAGGCCTGAGATAGGTGGGCCGGGGCTTGGGGGCTGCATTTTGCTTTTGGGAGGCTCTATTTTATAGCCATTGACTGAGGTAAGCAGATGCAGAGGGGTTAGGAATAATTAAGAGAGACGAGCATGTCTGTTAGTTTGTCTTCCTGTGGTGGCTTATGGGTTGCTGTGAGGCCGCAGGCTTTGCCATTGTGTTGCAAAATGCCAGCCTGGTTACCAATTGTGGAAAGGTTTCAGAGGAGCTTCAGGCCTAAGACAGACTTGGAAGAAGGAAGAAGCCATCCATTTCTCAGAAAATTGTCCAGTAAAAACCCTATGAAGAGCAGTGAAATACTATATGATATATTACTAGAAAACTTTATAAACAGCACTGAAACATTGTCCAATATAGTGCCAGAAGATGAGCCCATCAGGTTGGAAGGCACTCAAAATTTGACTAGGGAAGAGCTGACTCTTCAGAGCAGAGATGACCTTAACAATATGGATAGAGTAAAGCTTTAAGGACCTCCATTGGCTGACTTGGCAAGACTAAAAATGAGTAGAAATAGATGCAAACATCCATTAATAATTGGAACATGTGGTTGTTGTTATGTTCCATAGAGTCAGACCCAACTTGTAGTGACCCCTCCTTGGGTTTCTAAGGCAGTATCACTACAGAAGTAGATTGCCTAATCTTCCTTCCCAAGAGTGGCTGGTGTGTTTGAACCACCAGCCTTCCGGCTAGCAGTCAAGTGCCTTAGGCATTACGATACCATAGAATGTATAAAGTATGAATCTAGGAAAATTGGAAGTTGTCAAAAATGAAATGGAATGCATAAAGATCAATATCCTAGGCATTAATGAGCTGAAATGGACTGGTTTTGGCCATTTTGAATCAGACAACCATATGATCTACTACACTGGGAATGACCAAATGAAAAGGTATAGCGTAGTATTCATCATCACAAAGACTGTTTCAAGATCTCTCCTGAAGTATAACATTGTCAATGATAGGATAATATCCATATGCCTACAAGGAAGACCAGTTAATACTACTATTATTCAAATTTACTCACCAACCACAAAAGCCAAAGATGAGGAAATTGAAGATTTCTACCAACTTCTGCACTCTGAAATTGACTGAACATGCAACAAAGATGTGTTGATTATCACTGGTGATTGGAATGCAAAAGTTGGAAATGAAGAGTTACCGGTAGTTGGAAAATATGGCCTTGGTGATAGAAATAACACTGGAGATCACATGATAGAATTTTTCAAGATCAATGACTTATTTATTCATTGCAAATACCTTTTTTTCAACAACATAAATGATGACTATATACATGGACTTCACCAGGTGAAATAACAGGAATCAGATTGACACATCTGTGGCAAGAGGTGATGGAGAAGTTCAATATCTTTGGCTATAACAAGGCCAGGAGCTAATTGTGGAACAGACTATCAACTGCTTATATGAACATTCAAATGGAGGTTGAAGACAATTAAAAACAAGTCCACAAGAGCCAATATATGACCTTGATAATATCATACTGAATTTAGAGACCATTTAAAGAATAGATTTGATGCATTGAACACCAATGGCTGGAACAAGAAGCATTGTCGGATGACATCAAGAACATCATCCATGAAGAAAGCAAGAGGTCAATAAAAAGACGAGAAAGGAAGGAAAGACCAAAAAGGATGTCAGAAGAGACTCTGAACTTGCCATTGAATGGAGAGTAGCTAAAGCAAAGGGAAGAAATGACAGGATAAAAGAGCTGAACAAGAGCTTTCAAAGAGCAGAACAAGCAGACAAAGCTAACTACTATAATGAAATGTACAAAGACCTGGAGTTAGAAAACCAAAAGGGAAGAATATGCTCAGCATTTCTCAAGCTGAAAGAACTGAGGAAAAAAATTAAACCTTAAGTTGCAATATTGAAACATTCTATGGGCAAAATATTGAATGATGCAGGAAGCATCAAAAGAAGATGGAAAGAATACACAGTCACTGTACCAAAAAGAATTGGTTGATGTTCATCCATTTCAACAGGTAGAATATGATCAGGAACCAATGGTATTGAAGGAAGAAGTCTAAGCTACAAAGAAAGACTTGGCAAAAACAAGGCTCCGGGAATTGATGGAATACTCATTGAGATGTTTCAAAAAATTGATGTCACACTGGAGGCAATAACTTGGCTATGACAAGAGATTTGGAAGACAGTTACCTTGCCAACTGACTGGAAGAGATCCATATTTGTACCCATTCCAAGGAACGGTGATCCCAGAGTGTGGAAATTATTCAGCAATATCATTAATTCATCTGCAAGTAAAATCTTATTGAAGAGAATTCAAAAAGTTACAGCAGTGTATTGACAGAGAGCTTCCAGAAATGAAAGCTGCATTCAGAAGAGGATATGCAATGAAGGATATCATTGCTGATATCAGATGGATCTTAACTGAAAGCAAAGAACACTAGAAAGATGTTTACTTATGTTTTATTGACTATGCCAACATATCTGATTATGTGGATCATGACAAATTGTCGATAACATTGAGAAGAATGGGAATTCCAGAAGACTTGATTGTACTCATGAGGAACCTATACATAGATCAGGAGGCTCTCATTTGAACAGAAAAATGGTATACTGCATGGTTCAAAATCAAGAAGAGAGTGTCTCAAAGTTTTATCCTTTCACCATACTTATTCAATCCGTATGCCGAGCAAATAATTTGAGCAGCTGGATTATATGAAGAAGAATATGCCATCAGGATTCTTGGAAGGTTCATTAACAACCTGAGATATGCAGATGATGGAACTTTGCTTGCTGAAAGTGAGCATGACTTGAAGTACTTACTGATGAAGATTAAAGACTAAGTCTGCAGAATGGATTACACCTCAGTATAAAAAAATATCCTCACAGCTGGTCCTCACAGTTTCATGGTGGATGGAGAAAAGATTGAAGTTGTCAAGGATTTAAAATTACTTGGTTCTATAATCTACACCAATGGAAGCAGCAGTCAAGACATCAAATGACACATTGCATTGCGAAAATCTGCTGCAAAAGACCTCTTTCAAGTGCTGAAGAGCAAAGATGTCTCCTTGAAGACTAAGGTGCACCTAACCCAAGCCATAGTATTTTCAATTGCCTCTTACACATTTGACAGCTGGACAATGAATAAGGAAGACCAGAGAAGAGTTGATGCTTTTGAGTTGTGGTGTTGGAGAAGAATGTCAAGTACCATAGTCTGCTAAAAGGATTAACAAATCTGCCCTGGAAGAAGTGCAGCCGGGATGCTTTTTGAAAGTGAGAATGGCCAAACTTTGTCTCACCTACTTTGGTCATGGTGTCAGAAAGAAACATTCCCTTGGTAAAATGGAGGGTCAACGAAGAAGGGGAAGACCCTCAATGAGATGGAAATACATAGTGGCTGCAACAATGGGCTCAGGTACAGTAAGTATCGTGAGACTGGCAGAAGACTGGGCAATGTTTCACTCTCCTATGCATAGGGTCGTTATGTGTCAGCAACAACTCGACATCCCCTAACAACAATAACAACAACTAGTCCCATGCATTAATTGTTTCCATGTGTTTTTGTTTTTTGGCATTCTTCTTTGCTCCAGACAAGAAGAGACTAATTGTTGAATCTTAGATGGCTGCTTACAAGCTTTTAAGATCCTAGTTGCTACTAACCAAAGTAGGATGTAAGACAATGTTTTGTATAGTATGTTATGCTAATTCAGATTGACGTCCCCCATGACCATGGTTCCAAGCCCATGAGCACAACAACCCACTCCCACAGGGTGTTTGGCTGTGGCTAAGAAAATATCATAATTTTGCCCCCTGTTAGCTCTATTATATATATGGGCATTCTTATAGCACGTACAAATACTTAAACAGAAATATCGTCTGCCAGACTTACATATGGTCAAGGGTATATTTCCTTTTGCCGATACATACCTGATGATTTAGCCTGTCTATTTATGTATCCACCCATTGATAAATGTTTACTAGTACTGATAATACTGTATTGCATATGTAAAAGTGTTTGTTTGTTGTTTGTACCTCTTGTGCACCTCTCTGTGCCTTCCTTTTCCTTAGTGTTATTGTGTTGGTCACTTGCTTTTGATATATTGCCTTTCCTTTCACCCAAATCAGTACTTGTCTCATTGATCTAGCAATTTCTACTCCCTTATCTCCTATCCCTGGTAACCAACAAAAAAGTTTCCTTCCAAATTTGTTTTTGACAAAATTTATCATACCTGATGGATCTTTAAATATTCACATTGTTTTATACAAATGAATGGATATATTTAGAAGGAGTCCCTGTGTGGTGTAAACAAATTAGTTCACTTAATTGCTAACGGAAAGTTTAGAGATGCAAAGTCATGCAGAGTAAACTTGGAAGAAATCCTGGCTATCTACATCCAAAAACTCAGCCACTGAAAGAACTGTGGAGCAAAAATCTACTCTTTTACACATAAAGTTGTCATGAGTCAGAACTGACACCAAGGCATATGGTTAGTTTTTAATATTTGGATGACAAATGACAGTAAATTCTTAATTAGAATGTTATTTAGTGATGAAGTAATATAGAGAGTAGAAATTTTAACAATTGAGAGAGACTCATTAGGAACCATATAAGTGAGTATTAATTAATGACCTATAAAGAGATTTGATTACCATTCAAATTGGCTAAAGTGTTTGGTTACTAAAAGGCTGGCAATTTGAACCCACCAACCACAGAGTGGGAGAAAGATGTGGAAATCTGCTTCGGTAAAGATTTACAACCCTGGCAACTTTATAGGGTAGTTCTACTCTGTCCTAGGGTCACTATGACTCAGAATCAACTTGACAGCAGTGGTCTTTTTTTAATGTAATAAGTAACTTCATCACATGTTCATCATTTATATTTATGAAATATTTAAGGGACAAAAACTTCCAAGTCATTCCCAAATGTCCTTGGAGTGCCACAAAAACAAAATATTCTTCTAGGACAGTGAGACTTATTTAAAGGCTATTTTATTGTGAAATTTTCCTCAAAACAAAAATGGTGCTTTCTGTTTCAGATGTAGGATTTTGCTCTTAAAGCACAGATCTCAGTTATTAAATAATCCCAAACTTGGCAGTAAGGGAACCAGTCTATTTTATTTCCTGAACTTTGCTTCTGATTTCTTGTCATATGTATGTTGTTGTTGTTATGTGCCGTTGAGTCGGTCCCAACTCATAGCAACCCCTCCTTGGGTTTCCGAGGCATATGTATACAAGTGAATTATTGGTAAGAACATTATAATAAACACATGCAAATTGTGTGTTCCCTGGTGACTTACACATCTCGCAGTTTAGTGGATAATTTGATTGCTGGCTTTGTTGAGAAGCAATAGTCATTTTGTTTGATTAGATATCAGAAACACATTCTTTAAACAGTCACATCAAATTTGGGTTTTGTTCTGTAAAAATAACAAATAATTCTGTTGATTGTTAAAATTTAATGTATTTAGAATTATATTATATCTATACTGAAAGACCCAATTCTATTTATCCTCATAAACTGACCATCATAAATTTCTTCCAAAATAAGTCATGATTTTTGCTCCATCCATTTGGTTATCACGTACAAATAGGTCTGTCCATGACATGGAAGCACTAAACTCAGTGAAGTAAGTCTTCAATGTCTCCTACCTTGTGAGGTAGTGCTTGGTGGTATGTAGGCAGTTCTCTTACTTCACCAGTAAATGCTCATCTGTGTACATGATGGAGGGCATAATAAGTGTTTATCATTAAAAAAAAAAAAAAAAATTATCAGAAATGAGGAATAAAGTCTTAAACCTAAAGAGTGTTGTTGTTGTTGTTGTTGTTTGCCATCACGTTTAACCCGACTCATAACGACCCCTCCTTGGGTTTCTGAGACGGTGTCATTATGGAAAGCCCAACCTTCCTTCCGAGGAGTGGCTGGTGGGTTTGAACTGCCAGCTTTCTGGTTAGATACATACAGAATAGACAGTAAAATAAATAAATAATAATAATTATTATTATTTTTTAATTTCATGAGATGGAGTCATCTTTACCTTACACTATTTATGTTCTTTTAAAGGCAAATTATTCAGTATATGATTTACCCAAATAATTAGACTTCTGGTCATTATCATAAAATAAACTTCTGCTTATTGAATTTTAAGCATAATATATCTTAGGAGAAAACAAAAACAAAAACCTGCTAGTTGTTCTATCCCTGAGGACACAGCATTTAAATAGGACAGGTAATCAAACAACTGTATTTCAGTTGTTTCCTTTAATTCAAACCAGAGCAAAATGATTTCTATTCTTAAACATAGACTCAGATTGCTTTCCACATCACTTTCGCTATGTATGCCTTGAACATTTACTCTTTAAAGTATGTTTTCTTCCTGACCCATTTCGCCTCTGCTTTCTGAACTTCCTTTTTAACAGGTCCCCAAGAGCTTTGAATTGTGTTTATCCACCAAAGGAAACAACAAAAAGCATTTTACTTTACAATAGCATCTGTTTGTCAAAGAATGGGTGCATTATTTTTCTTCCCTTGGCCCATCGCTGCTTCACTAGTACTTAAACCTATTTTGCTGTGCCTCCACAGAGTAATGTTTTCATATGACATAAAACACATTTTACTAGAAAGTGTCATTGATTTACTTGTGGCAATATAAGATTCCTTGATTAAGAGTTTGACAAATCCCCACTGAAGCTGCATAATAAATCAATCTTTTACTGGAAAAGCCTGAGAGGGGTGTAAGTGAAGATGCTGCACATTAATACCTGGGGGAGAGTTACTAACCTCTGTTCTTTGGTGATCAATCACCTCGGCTGGGTTGCACTGACAATGTCTGGAGGTCATCTGGTTAATGAGACAGCATTGGAAAAGTCCTTCCCAGGATTACATTGTATCAGTCAATCATTAACACCCATATTAGACACCAAGATCTATTTGCTACTTGTAAGAGGAATAGAGATCTGTAAAATATATCTAGAGCAGATTAATGATAATAAATAGATTACATAAAACAAATAAGAAAAATATGCATTTACTCATAGCACACTGTCATGAAAAAGAATTACAACAAGTTGGTATGAAGATTTGTTTTGTTGCAGATTTTTGCTTGAGTAGAAAATTTAATTGTGGCATAGAATGGGAAAATAACTATTTAGAAGTTATGTTGCTCTTTTAAAAATAGATGAATAGTGGGGAAATGAACATTTTGTTGAGATTATAGACAGTAAATATGCTTTTCAAATGTTGAGATCCAGAACACGGCTCCACGGAAGCTATCTTCTCATGTGTGTATAGTGTGAGTTTCAGACATATGAAAAATAAACTAAAAAAAAAATATTAATCTGGCCAAGTCTTATCCCTTCTTTCAGGTATCTAAAATTTTCAATTAACTTCAGAGATGAATTAAAATGTTTATATTTGTTTTGATTTGGAGGAAACAAAAAAAAATAGAGGAGTTGGGACCAATATACTTTCAGGTTTTTTGTTTTCAATCTGATAAATAGAGCAGATTACTTGAATTAATTTCTTTGATATGAATAACAGATCTTATTCATCTTTATATCTTTAGCAAATATCAAGTAGATATTAAAATAACTTTTTAAATGGCTTGTTTTTCCTATGGTCATCTCAAATTAATCAAAACTCTTACAAAACTGATAATCTGTGCTTGTCTGTAAATGTAAAAAAAAAAAAAAACATGATAATTGTACTCATATTATTCCTTTATCTTTCACACTGAAGTATAAGTATATATACTGTATGCCACATAAAGATATATATGTGTGTCATATATATATATACATATATAAAATTAAATATATATATTTGGCTTAGTTTTATGAGAAATTTTGAGCTTTCAAAGACTTTAGTAGTTTTTAACATGATTGTCATTTTCTTTTCTCTCAGAATACTTGGATTTCATATAAAATTTAAATATATCTTGTACTGTATTGTATTTGTCTGTTTATAAGTATGAATCTCCCAACACAATTTAACTTCCTAGAGGGCAAGGATACTGTCCTGTCCATTTTCAAACAACTGACTTAGAAATAATCATAATTCATGCATGTCAAAGAAATGGCATATAAAGTATAGTTTAAATTATAGTTTTGACAACATTTGCTATATGTAAAATATTTTAGAGCTACTTCTATAGAGATGTGTACTTGTAATTAATAGGTGTCATATCTTATTTATAGTTGCATAATTTTGAAGGGTGTTTAACAGAAGCCTTTCAAAAGCAGGTTTTCTACTAATAGATAAGGAATGAATTGCTTCTCATATTGACTAATGCAGTTATTCTTGTGCCCTTGTTTTGAATTTCTGTATCATTATTTAATGTAAAACTACTCTAATCATACTATGCATCATTTGCTGCTTCTTTTAGCAGGTTTTATTTCTCTAATGATGGCTGCACCCGTATCTTCCATTGCTTGTGCTCTTCCACCGTGTGACCTTACTACTCCTCGTAGTAAGTAAATGATGAACTGAAATTACTATCAGCTTGCATCTTGTATAGCATTCGTAATTCACCTGTTAACAACACAATGAGGAAGAAATTATGTCACATGCTTCTGAGCCTAAGACAGAAGAAGCCTTGCTGCTTCCACCTTGTTTGTATTGTTCTTAGGTGCCTTTGAGTCAGTTCTGACTCACAGCAGCCTTATCTACAACAGAGAAACACTGTCTAGTCCTGTGCCAGGAGCTCTGGTAGCATAGTACCTAAGGCACTTGACTGCTAACCAGAAGGCTGGCAGTTCAAACCGAACAGTCACTCCTCGAAAAGAAGGTTGGGCAATCTACTTCTGTAGTGATACTGCCTCGGAAACCTAAGGAGGGGTCACTATGAGTTGGGTTCCCCTTAACGGCACATAACAACAACAACAGTCCTGTCCCATCCTTACAATGTTTGCTACGCTTGAGCCTGTTGTTGCAGTCACTGTGTCAATCCATCTCATGAAAGCTTTTCTATTTTTTGTTGATCCTCTACTTTACCAGGGAGCTCTGGTAGCATAGTGCCTAAGGCATCTGACTGCTAATCAGAAGGCTGGTGGTTCAAACCCACCAGCCACTCCTTGGAACCTTGGAAGGAAGACTGGGCAATCTACTTATATAGATATACCAAAAAAAAAAAAAAAAACCTCACTGCAATCCAGTTGGATCCAACTCATAGTGACCTCCGCTTGGGTTTCCAAGGTGGTATCACTATGGAAGTAGATTGCCCAATCTTCCTTCCAAGGAGAGGCTGGTGGGTTTGAACTGCTAGCCTTCTGGTTAACAGTCAAATCCCTTAGGCACTATGCCACCAGAGCTCCTCACTCCATAGATATACTGCCTCGGAAACCTAAGGAGGGATCCTTATGAGTCATAATCCACTCAATGGCAGTGAGCTACTTTACCAAGCATGATATGTTTTTCCAGGGACTGTTCCCACCTGACAACATGACCAAAATAAGAGTGGTGAAATCTCACCATCCTCATTTTGAAGGAGTAGCCTAGCTGTACTTCATCCAAGACAGATTCATTTGTTCTTTGGGCACCCCACAGTATGTTCAGTGTTCTTCACCAACATCAAAATTTAAATAGACTTTTCTGTATTTTTCTTATTCATTGTTCAACTTTCAAATGACAACGAGGGGATTGAAAATACAATGGCCAGGGTCAGCTGTAGTCTTCAATGTGACATCTTTTCTCTTTAACACTTGCAAAGAGTCTTTTATAGCAGATTTGTCCAATGCAATATGTCATTTGATTTCTTAATTGCTGCTTCAATGGGCATTGATTATGAACCCAAGTAAAATAAAATCCTTGACAACTTCAATCTTTTCTCCATTTATCATGATGCTTCATATTGATCTCATTGTGAGGATTTTTTGTTTTCTTATGTTGAAGGGTAATCCATACTGAATGCTGTGGTCTTTGATCTTCATCAGTGCTTTAAGTCCTCTTCACTTACAGAAAGAAGAGTTGTGTCATCTGCGTATCCCAGGTTATTAATGATTCTTCCTCAAATCCTGATACCATGTTATTCATATAGTCCAACTTCTTGGATTATTTGCTCAGCATGCAGAGTGAACAAGTTTGGTGAAAGGGTACAACTCTGATTCACACCTTTTCTGATTTTAAAGCACACAGTAGGCCTTTGCTCTGTTTGAACAACTCTCTGTTCGTCTATGTACAAGGTTCCTCATGACCCCAATTAAGTGTTCTGGAATTCTCATTCTTCTCAATGTCATCCATAATTTTTTTATGACACATGCAGTCAAATGTCTTTGCATAATCAGGGACATATCTTTCTGGTATTCCCTTTCAGCCAAGGTCCATCTGACATCAGCTGTGATTACCCTCATTCTATATCTTCTTCTGAATCTAGCTTAAATTTTTGCTTATCCCTTTTCTATGTATTGACTCAATTGTTTTTGAATTATTTTCATCTAAATTTTACTAGCATGTGATATTAATGGTATTGTTCAATAATTTTCACATTTTATTTCATCATCTTCCTTTGAGGTAGGCACAAATATTGATCTCTTTCAGTTGGTTGGCTAGGTACCTGTCGTCTAAATTTCTTGGCATAAATTAGTGATCACTTGCAGTGTTGCATCCATTTCTTGAAACATCTCAATTGGTATGCCAAGTTCTGGACCCCACCAATTCCGTCAATGTACCTTGGACTTCTTCCTTCAATAGTTATTGACATAATATTACCTCCTGAAATGGTAGAAAGGACATCAATCTTTTATTGTTTTGTTTTTTGGTACAGTGACTCTGTGTATTCTTTCCAACTTATTTTGATGTTTCCTGCATTTTTCAATATTTTATCCATACCAAAAACTACACTCACTGCCATCGAGTCAGATCCAACTCATAGTGACCCTCCTTGGGTTTCTGAGGCTGTATCACTATGGAAGTAGATTGCCCAACCTTCCTTCAGAGGAGTGGCTTGTGGGTTTGAACCATCAGCCTTCTGGTTAGCAGTCAAATGCCTTAGGAACTATGCAACCAGAGCTCCTTCAATATTGAAACTTGAGGCTTGACTCTTTTTTTCAGTTCTTTCAGCTTAAATTCTGATCAAGTTTTTCCCTTTTGGTTTCCTAGCTCTAGGACTTTTTAGATTTCATTATAGTATTTTATTTTGTCTTTGAGAGCTGTCTTTTTGTGTTCAACTCTTTTACTTCATCATTTCTTCCAAGTGTTTTAGTTACTCTCCATTCAAGAATAACTTTTAGAATCTCATCTGACATCCATTTTGGTATATTCTTTCTTTCTTGTCTTTTTAATGTCCTTTGTTTGCTTACTGTATGGTGTGCTTGATGATATCTCACAATTCATCTGATCTTTAGTCATTGGTGCTCAATGCATCAAATCTGTTCTTCAGATGGACTCTAAATCCAGATAGGATATAACCAAGATTTTATTTCTGTTCTTGTCATCTTGTTTTAATCTTCTTCAGCTTCAACTTGAACTTGCATATGAGCAATTGATGGCCTATTCCACAGTCAGCCCCTGGCCTTTTTCTGATTGATGATATTATCTCTGTCCACAGATGTAGTCGGTTTGATTCCTGTGTATTTATCTAATCAGGTCCATATACATTACGTCCATTTGTTTATCTTCTTGAGAAAAAAGTAGCAATGAATAAGCCATTGATTTGGAAAATTATATCGTGTGATCTCTGGCATAATTTAAATCACCAAGGCAATGTTTTCCAACTACTAATCCTTCTTTGTTTCCAACTTTTGCTCCCAATCACCAGTAATTATCAATGCATCTTGATTTTATGTTCGGTCAATTTCAGACTGCAAAAGTTGATAAAAGTTTTCAATGTTTTTCATTGGCTTTAGTTGTTGGTCTGTAAATTTGAATAATAATAATATTAACTGATCTTCCTTATAGGTATATGGATAGTAACCTGTTGCTGACAGCACTGTCCTTCAGTATAAATCTTGAAATGTTCTTTTTAATTATGAATGCCATGTCACTTCTCTTCAATTTGTCATTCAATGCATAGTAGACTATATGATTGTCTGATTCAAAATGGCCAATACCAGTCCATTTCAGCTTACTAATGACTAGTATATATCAATCTTCATATGTTCCATTTCATTTTTTATAATTTACAGTTTTCCTAATTTCATACTTTGTACATTCCATGTTTTGATTATTAATGGATATTTGCAGCTGTTTCTTCTTTTGAGTTGTGCCACATGAGCAAATGAAGGTTCCAAAAGCTTTACTGTATCCACATCATTAACATTGACTTTATTGTGAGGAAACAGCTCATCTTCAATTGTATTTTGAGTGCCTTACAACCTGAGGAGCTCATCTTCCAGCACTATTTCAGACAATATTCTACTGCTCTTCAAAAAGTTTTTAGTGGCCAAATTTTTCATAAGTAAAGAAATGTTGGTCTCCTGGAATGCTTGAATTCTGGATATTCCGTTTAGGATTCTCCCTCTTAAGACTCAACTATCATGCTGTAACACAGCTAAGCCACATGGAAGGGGGTATAGATGCTACTACAGTTGACAGCTTATGAACCTGATCTTCATGCTATCCCAGCACAGATGTCAGATGTCTGAGCACAGAAGCCTCTAGGTGAACTTGTCCTAGATTATCTTAGATACTCCTGGCTGACTCAGTTTTCCTAGATGAGGTCCTAATCATTGTGTAGAAGAAATAAGTTAACTCCCTGAGATCTGCCTGAATTCCTGAACCACAAAATCAATTTTTTTATACCATTAATTTGGAGTGGCTTATTACACAGCATCAGAGATCAAGGATACTCTCTCAATAAGTAAATACATCTGCAAAATATTGCATTTAATTTAAATTCTATTCTATTCTAAAGTCATGTGTGAGATTTCTTAATACATTGAAAAAAATTTTCACATTGTTGAAAAAATTAGCATAATGTACTTATGAAAATACTTTTGGGGAAGGGCATGATTGGCAAAAAACCCAGTCTAATATGCATATGATTTGCATAAAATACAGTAGTCATTTAAAGCCTTAAAACCTCATATCTAATTTAAAAAGTGAATTTTGTATTAAAAATAACAGCTATATATTTATTGTTTTATATGTCTATATTTATCATCTAGTGTATGTACTTATTTATATAGCATTAGATATATTTGATGTCCTATTGAAGTTTTCTCAAAGAAATGTAAATTTCTCTCAAAACTGTATTTTAATTATTTCCTTTTATTCAGAAGAGACTACGATGATTTCTATTCTTAAATGTGGAAGTTATAAATTGTGATTCTGATCAATTATTAATTTTCCTTTCAAACACATATAAATCTTTACAGAAAGCAGTAATGATAGTAAACATTAAACTAGTGTGTATTATGAGCCATGAGTCTCTCCAATTATTTCGCAATTTTTACAAGATACTTGGAAAAAGATTTATATATAATATAGAATTCTTTATATCCATGTTAATTTAGGAGGAAATGGAGGTGCTGTTTACCTATATACAGAGATCTCTGGTGGCGTAGTGCTTGAGGTATTCAACCACTAACCAGAAGGCTATTGGTTTAAACCCACCAGCCACTCCTCAGAAGGAGGATTGGGTGGTCTATTTCCATAGAGATACCACCTCAGAATACTTACATACATACATACATATATATATACATGTGTGCATGTTTGTGTATAACATACATACCTGCATACATATATATATATGTGTATGTGTGTGTGTATAATATATATAATCTTTTTTAAAACCTATCAGTTCACGCAAGTTCTAAGTATTGGAACTGAGATTTAAAGCCAAGTTATCTGATTTCTGAGTCTGAATTCTTAAGCCTTACACACTACTGCCTCTATGGAGGAAGAAAAGCAAGGCAAGAAAAGAGTCAGTTGGAATTTAATATGCATTCGAGTTAAAATATATTTATAGCATTCATAGATTGTCTTGCAACCATTCTAGCTTTTCTGTTACTCTGTATTTTAGAATTTCAACAGTTTAAGTGCTTTCAAGTAAAGAAAATCAAGCTCAGTGGTTATCTTGTTTCTATAAAAATCATATTTGAAATATGTAAATTTCCTTTTGTGGTAATGATTTTCTGCATACCCTATTTAATTTAGTGAAGAATGAAAATCATGCTATTTTGCAAGAGGTGAAGAAACCAAGACACAGAGGGTATCAAGTACAGCTATGCTTTGAAAACATACATTTAATCACATGTAGCACCATGACATGCCCAGTATACAAAAATTAAGTGCCTGATCCATACACTTGGCTTCAACTTTTTCTAACTGGTACAACTCCATATGAACTTCACCTTGTACACAGAGATTCAATGTTGTTGTTATGTGCCGTAGAGTCGGACCTGACTCATAGTGACCCATCCTTGGGTTGCCGAGGCAGTATCACTACGGAATAGATTGCCCAACCTTCCTTCCGAGGAGTGGCTGGTGGGTTTGAACCACCAGCCTTCTGGTTAGCAGTCAAGTGCCTTAGGTTCTATGCTACC
>NW_006921746.1:4832643-4837729 GCF_000298275.1 Orycteropus afer afer | reverse complement strand
ATTATCTTCTGTGTCTGTATTAATTGGTTTCCCTTTTCTTTGTTGAAGAGGGTCTGTGCAATCCTTCTGCCTAGTCCGCCATCTTTGAATTCTCTAGTTCCCACTTTTTAAGGAATTGCCAAGTCAGTTTCCACAGTGGTCATATCAGTTTACAGTCCGAACAGTGGTGTATGAGAGTCCTGATCATTCCACCTCCTTGTCAGTGTTCATTATTTTCTGTCTTGTTGAACTTTGCTATTAATGCTGGGATGAAATGGTATCTTATGGTTGTTTTGATTTGCATCTCTCTAATGGCTAATGTTTGTGAACTCATTTATTCAAGTGTTGGCTGCCTGAATATTTTCTTTGGTGAAGTGTCCATTCATGTTTTCTGCCTATTTTTTAATTTGGATTGTTTGTCTTTTTGATGTTGAGGTGCTGGAGTTTTCTGTAAATTTTAGAGATAAGTCCTTTGTCCAATACGTCATTGCCACATATTTTTTCTTTTGATGAACATAGAATTTAATTTTTAGAAGGTCCTAATCATCTGGTTTACATTCTGCTGTTTATGCATCTCAGGTTATACTTGATAGTCTAGTTATGCCATAAATTAGGGCCCCTAAGTTTTCTCCTATTTTTACTTTGATGAGCTTTATAGTTTTATGTTTAACGTTTAAGTCTTCAATGCATCTGGAGTTTGGTTTTGTGTATGTCACGTATGTTGTGAGGTATGGATCTTGTTTCAGTTTTCTGCAAATGGCCTCTTTCCCACTGAATGGATTTCAGACCTTCAAAGATCATCTGACCATAGATGGAAGCATCTATTTCAGGGTTCTCAAGTCTGTTCCACCGGTCTATGCGTCTGTCGTTGTTCCGCTTACAGGCTGTTTTGACAACTGTGGCTTTAAAGTAGGTATTGAGATCTGGGTATGTGCAATCTCCTACTTTGTTTTCTTCAATAGTGCTGTGCTTATCCAAGGTCTCTTTCCTTTCCATATAAAATTAGTGATTGGTTTTTCCATGTCTTTGAAGAATGTTGATGGAATCTGGATTGGGATTGCATTGAATGTACAGATTGCTTTGGGTAGTGTTGACGTTTTCACAATGTTCAATCTTCCTGTCGATGAGCAGGGTATTTAAGTACATCTCTTATAGTTTTTGAGGTAATGTTTTCTAGTTTTCGTTGAATAGGTATTTTTCATAAAAAGTATTTTATCTTTTTGACAGTTATTATAAATGGTATTGATTCTCTTATTTCCTTTTCAGAGACCTCTTTGCTGGTGTAGAAGATTCCAAGTGATTTTTGTATGTTGATCTTGTATCCTGCCACTATGCTAAATCTTTCAATAAGTTCCAGTAATTTTCTTGCTGAGTCTCTTGGATTTTCTTTGTATAGGATCATATCATATGCAAACCGAGATCCTTTTTTTAATTTCCTTACCAATCTGGATGCCTTCAATTTCCCTCTCTTGACTTATTGCCCTGGCTAAGACTTACAATACAGTGTTGAATAGAAGTGGGTATAGAGGGCATCCTTGTCTTGTTCCTGTTTACAAGGAGAATAGTTTCAATCTTTCTCCATTGAGAAAAATTCTGGCTATTGGTTTTGCATAGATGCCTTTTATTATCTTGAGGAATTTTGCTTCTATTCCTATTTTTCTGAGAGTTTTTATCAGGAATGTGTGCTGCATTTTATCAAATGCTTTTCCTGCATCATTAATATGATCATGTGGTTCTTTTCCTTTATTTTACTTATGTGATGGATTACATTGATGGTTTTGCTAATGTTGAACCATCCTTGCATATCATCTGGTCATGATGTATCTATTTTTATTTTTTTTAATGTTGTTGGAGTCTTTTGGCTAGGAATCTATTGAAGATTTTTGCACATATATCCATTAGGGATACTGTTCTGTTGTTTTCTTTTCTAGTGGAGTCTTTGCCTGGTTTTGGTATCAGGTTTATTCTTGCTTCACAAAATGAATTTGGGAGAATTCCATCCTTTTCTGTGTTCTGGAATAGTTTGAGTAGGATTGGTGTCAGCTCTTCTCTGAATGATGGGGAGAATTCTCCAGTGAAACCATCTGGGCCAGGACATTTTGTTGGTAATTTTTTAATGACTTCTTTAATTTCTTCTTCTTTTTTTTATGGTTCTGTTCAGATATTCTACCTCAGTCTGTATTAGTTTAAGTAAATAGTGTATTTCTAGAAATTTGTGCATTTCTCCTAGGTTTTCAAATTTGTTGGGTTCTTCATGGGAGCTCTGGTAGCATAGTGCCTAAGGCACTTGACTGCTCACCAGAAGGCTGGCGGTTCAAACCCACCAACCACTCCTCGGAAGGAAGGTTGGGCAATCCTACTTCCATAGTGATACTGCCTCGGAAACCCAAGGAGGGGTCGCTATGAGTCGGGGCCGACTTGACAGCAAACAACAACATAGTTCTTCATGGTATCTTGATGTTATTCTTTTTATTTCTGTTGGTTCTGTAGTAACATCGTCCATTTTGTTTCTTATTTGTATTATTTCCATATTCTCCTTCTTTTCCTCTGTGAAGTTTGCTAGTGGTTTGCTGCTTTTATTCATCTTTTCAAAGAACCAACTTCAAATTAGTCTTCTTGATTTTTTGCTATTGCCTTTTTATTTTCTGTTTCCTTTATTTCTGACTCAAATCTTCATTATTTCTTTTCTTGGTGATGTAGTACCTAGGGCATTTGACTGCTAACCAGAAGGCTGGTGGTTCAAACCCACCAACCACTCCGCAGAAGGAAGGTTGGGCAATCTACTTCCATAGTGATACTGCCTCAGAAACCCAACTAGGGGTCACAATCAGCCGGATCCAACTCAATGGCAGTGCATTGCGTTGTTATGTTAGTGACTGTAGGCTGTTTTTGCCAAATTGTTGGAGAAGTTGCATTAAAGTCATGATTTTGGCTCTTTCTTCTTTTTTAATGTGTGCTAATTATCTGATGACTGCTCTTGCTGTGTCCTAAAAATTTTGGTATGTTATGTTTTCATTCTCAATTCATTCAAGGAATTTTTTAATTTAATTTTTTAATTTCTTCTTTTACCCAATCCTTTTTAGGGAGACTGTTACTCAGTTTCCATGCATTTGCACTTTTTCCATTGGTCTTTCTAGTGTTAATTTCCAATTTTATAGCATTGTGATCTGAGAAGATGGAGTATTTCAATGTTTTTAAATTTACTGAGGCTTGCTTTGTGGCCTAACATATGGTTTGCCCTGTGGAATGTTCCATGTGTGTTGGAAAAGAGTGTATATTTTGCTCTTCTTGTGTGGGGTGCTCTGTAGATGTCTATTAAAGTCAAGTTCATTGACCATATTGTTTTGTTCTTCTGTATATTTGTTGAGTTTCTTTCCAGTTTTTCTATCTTTCATTGAAAGTAGTGTATTAAAGTCTCTTACTATGACTGTGGAGTAATCTATTTATCTTTTCGATTCTGTTAAAGTGTGATTTATCTATTTTAGGGATCTTTCATTGAGTGCATAAATATTTATTATTGTTATGTCCTCTTGTTCAATCAATCCTTTAATCATTATATATGGATCTTCCTTGTCTCTATGGTGGTTTTTGTCTTAAAGTCAATTTTATCAGAAATTAATATTTCCACTTCTGCTCTTTTTTGATTGCCATTTGCTTGATATATCATTGCTTGAACAATTTCTCTCAGAAAGATCAGTACAATGCCGGTCCCCATGAGGTGGAGGTTAAAGATGTCCCAAATATCCAAACTACCATACCACTCCATCATTTCAGATATTAACTCCTCCTCCTCGTCCCAGCAATTTCCCCCATCTTAGGGTTCTGTATTTCGCTCTAACACCTCACAGAACTCAGACACCCAAGGGTTTGTATCACGTAGTAGTGGTGGAGGCTGGCAGGCTGATGAGTCCCAGGTCCATAAGTGGGACTAGAGAATCCTCCCAATTCTTGGGGGTTTCATGAACCTCAATCAGCAGATCAGATGATGGCTGCTGTCCCAAATCCAGGGGTGAGATGAGGATGAGCCAAGACACAAAACTGGAACAAGAGGAGGGTGAATCTTCCCAGGAGATTCATAGGTATACCCCCAATGAAGCTGAGGGTGGTGATTTGAATTATAGCCTCTAGCAAGGCAGGACTCTAAATACATTCCACCTGTTTTTCCCCAACAGAAAGAACTAAGTGGATGGCTTTAACAATCAGCAGCTCAAGGAAAATCCCATCAGAGAGTTGATTGCCAGTCATTATAGGAAACAACTACTACAAGCTGCTTAGCCAAGTTGATACCTGACTTACCCCAAACAGACATGGATAATAGGATTTACAATACATCACAGAATGGAGGACAATGGCTAGAAGGGCCACATCTAGCAATTCACTGCAATCATTTTCCAACAATTGACTTTTTAGTCTATTTTTGTCTTTGTCTCTAAGGTATATTTCTTGTAGACAGCATATTGATGAGTTATGTTTACTTATCCTGTCTGCAGCTCTCCATGTGTTCATTGGTGCATTTAATCCATTTATATTCAGTGTAATTATCAACAAGTATAAGTTCATTGCTGTCATTTTTTGATGTGATTTTTCATGGTGCTGCTGATTTAGTTGTTCCCTATAATCTTCTCTACTGGGCTCATTTTGTTTATGAATAGTGTTATCATCTCTTTCATTGCTATTGTTTTAATATTTGTTAAATATTTGTGTTTGTCTCCTTTTTTTATATTGATGAAAAGGTTTACTATTTTTCATTAAGGATAACCTGTGATTTATTATTTTCTTCCCAATTTTAAAAAAAGTCTGTTCTCTCACAATTGTCTTGACTTCCTTACCATTCAGAGTTCTATAACTAAACTATTATTCCTTTTGTTTGGTTTATAGTTGTCCTTATTTACCAATCGATGTCTCTGGTTCTCTATTTATTAGGAGCTCTGGTGACATAGTGCCTATATCATTTGTTGCTAACCAGAATTCTGGTGGTTGAAACCCACCATCCAGTCCCCAGAAGGAAGATTGGGCAATCTACTTCCATAGAGATACCACCTCAGAAACTCAAAGAAGGGTTGCTATGAGTTGGATCCAATTTGATGGCAATTTTTTTTTTTTTTTT
>NW_006921746.1:4827290-4832152 GCF_000298275.1 Orycteropus afer afer | reverse complement strand
TTTTTTTTTTTTTTTTTTTTTCTTTGTTTGTTGGTTTGTTTCTTTAATATAAATCTTGGTTGGAGATGTTTTTCTTTCAGGGTTTTATATATATCATCCCATTGCCTTCTCACCTTCTCACTTTCTGCTGAGAAATCAGAGCCCAGTCTTTTTGGTTGCCCTTTATAGGTAAGTTTTTATTTTTCCTGTGATGCTTTCAGGATTCTCTCTTTGTCTTTGCTTTTGGTGATCTTGATTATGATATGTCTTGGAGATTTTCTTTTGAGGTCTATCCTATTTGGGGTTTGTTGAAGTTCTTGAATGGATATATTCTCATCTTTCATCATATTAAGGGAATTCTCTTCCAACAAATCTTTGACAATTTTCTCTGTAGTTTTATTTGTCTATTCCTAAGTTTGGTTTTGTTTGATATGTTCTGGAATTCAGATTACAAATAAGTTATTCCTCTTAATGTTATCCCACATGAATCTTAGGCTTTCTATATTTTGATTTGACCTCTTGTCTGATTTGTAAGGAAAATTGGGTGATCTACTTCTGTAGTGATACTGCCTCAAAAGCCAAAAGAGGGGTTACTATGAATTGGTTCCAACTCAATGGCAGTGAGTTAGTGAGTTTTTTGTCTAATTAATCCCTTAACAAATCAGTCTTGAGATATTCTTTAATCTTATTAATTCTGTCTTCCATTGATTCAATTTTACTCCTTCACCCCTCCAATGGTTGTCTGTTAATATCAGTTGAGATTAATATTCTGGATTTCTAATTGTCACCCCTCCTTGGGTTTCTGAGGTGGTATCACTATGGAAGTAGATTACCCAACCTTCCTTCCCAGGAGTGGCTGGTGGACAGTAAAGAAAAAAATGGGAAAATTGCAGAAGGAAAAACATGGGATGGGAAGATACCCCCCCCAAAAAAAGGAACGAGGAAAAGGGAAAAGAAAGAAGAAAAACTACAAACTAATGAAAAATTTAATAGGAAAAAAAAGAGGAAGATTAAAAGAATAATTTAAAAACAAACAAAAAGAAATTGTGGGAGGCACAACACTCAGGCTCAGTCAAGGCACAGATGGCAATAGAATTCCTGATTGTCCAGAAGGTGGGTGGAGGCGGGGTATGGCCACACCTTTGTTCACCAAAATGTGTGGGGTACATGAGTAACAAGAGGAATACTGCACCTTCCCAGTGGTTAGCCTCCAGTGCAGCTTCCAGTCCTATCCTCAGTAAGTGGAGCCCAGGCCTATGTTGCAGTCCAGGAAAAACGCCACTTGCATATATTCAAAATTGTCTCACCTGCTACTTTAATAATATTTCAAAATGACTGTATCCTTAGGACAGCCGCTGCAGCCCACAGATCTATTTGTCTCCTTCTTTGATGTTTTCCTTTCTGGTCTTCAGTCACCAATGCAGCCTTTGCCCACACAGTCTTACATGAGCAGAGTTCATTCTTAGGTTGCTTTCAGGATATAGTCAAAATAGCTATGCCATCAGGGATGCTGGCAGTCCATAGCTCCACTTGTCTCCTTATTTACTGTTTTCATTCAGGTTTTCTGTTAGTTGGTATTTAATCCACTTTTTTTTTTTTTTTTTTTATATCCTTGCCTTGAAAGCTCAGGTTTCCAGGATCATCTTCTGTATTGGTTTCGACTGGTTTCTCATTGCTTTGATATAGAGGGTCTGTTAACTTGTCTGACTATTTTGCCACCTTGTCAGAACTCTTATTTTCAGTATTCTTCACCAACACCACAATTCAAATGCAATAATTCTCTTTTTGATCTTCATTATTAATTGTCCAGCTTTTGCATGCATATGAGACCATTGTACCATGACTTGGGTCAGATATACCTTATTCAAATTGACTTCCATGTTCTTTAACACTTTAAAGAAGTCTTTTGCAGTACACTTGCCCAGTGCAATATGATATTTGATTTCTTGACTGCTGCCTCTGGGTTTTGATTGTGGATCCAAGTAAAATGAAATCCCTGACAGCATTAATCTTTTCTCCATTTATCATAATGCTGCTTTTTGGTCCATTTGTGAAGATTTTTTTTTTCTTTATGTTGAGGTATAATCCACACTGAAGTCTGCAGTCTTTGATCTTCATCAGTTACTGCTTCAAATCATCTTCACTTTCAGCAAGCAAGTTTCTTTCTTCTGCATATCATAGGTTGTTGTGTCTCCAATCCTGATGCCATGTTGTTCATACAGTCCACTTTCTTAGATTATTTGCTCCACATACAGATTGAATAAATATAGTGGAAGGACACAACCATGACACACATCCTTCCTGATTTTAAACCCTGAAGTATGACTTTGTTCTCTTTGAATGACTACCTCTTGATCTATGTACAAGTTCCTCATGGGCACAGTCAAATATTCTAGAATTTCCATTCTTCACAATGTTATCTATAATTTTGTATGATCCACAGAGTGGAATGTCTTTGTGTAGTTAATTATACACAGGTAAACATCTTTCTGGTATTTGTGTTCAGAAAAGATTCCTCTGACATCTGCAATGATGTATCTCATTCCACATCCTCTTCTGAGTCTAGCTTGAATGTTTGGAAGTTCTCATTCAATTTACTCTGAAATTGTTTCTAAATTATCTTCAGAAAATTTTTCTGGCATGTGATATTAATAATGTTGTAATATAATTTCATCTTTCTTTGATGTGGACACAGATATGGATCTTTTATAGTTTTTTGGCCATTTAGCTGTTTTCCAAATTTATTGGCATAAATGAGTAAGCACCGACAGCACTGCATCTGTTTGCTGAAACATCTCAATGAGTATTCCATATATCCCTGGAATCTGTTTCTCACCAATTCCTTTAGTGCAGTTTGAACTTCTTCCTGCAGTAGTATCAGTTCTTAATCTTATGTTACCTCCTGAAATGATTAAATGTTGACCAATTCTTTTTTGAACAAGGATACTTCCAACTTATTTTGATGCTTCCTGCATTGTTAAATATTTTTCCCATAGAATCCTTCAATATTACAACTCAAGGCTTCAATTTTTCTTCAGTTCATCCAGCTTGAGAAATACAGGAGTGTTTTTCCTCTTTGCTTTTCTGACTCCAGGTCTTTGCACATTTCATTGTAAAACTTTACTTTGCCTTCTCAAATCACCCTTTGAAATCTTCTGTTCAGCTCTTTTATTTCTTACCTATAAATTTCTCATGTTATTGTGGCTTACATGTTGCTGTGATGCTAGAAGCTATGCCACCAGTATTTCAAATACCAGCAGGGCCACCCATGGTGGACAAGTTTCAGTGGTGCTTTCAGACTAAAACAGACTAAGAAGGAAACTGGCAGCTGAAATTCTAAGGAATAGCAGTGAAACATTGTCTGATATATTACTGGAAAACTTTATGAATGGCAGTGAAATATAGCCTAATATAATGACAGAAGATGAGTCCTTCAGGTTTGAAGCTACTCAAGATATGACAGGTAGAGCTGCCTCCTCAAAGTAAAAACCTCACTAATGACCTCAATGGAGTAAATATTTCAGGACCTTCATTTGGTGATGTGACACAACTCAAAATGAGGAGAAACAGCTGTAAACACTCATTAATTAATAGAACATGGAATGTTGTTGTTGTTGTTATGTGCCGTCGAGTCAAACCCGACTCATAGCGACCCCTCCTTGGGTTTCCGAGGCAGTATCACTACGGAAGTTAGGATTGCCCACCCTTCCTTCCGAGGAGTGGCTGGTGGGTTTGAACCGCCAGCCGTCTGGTTAGCAGGCAAGTGTCTTAGCCACTATGCTACCAGAGCTCCCAAGGAAAATGGACACATGTCAAAAATGAAAGAAAACGCATAAAGATCTCTGTCGTAGGCATTAGTGAGCTGAAATTGACTGGTTTGGGTCATTTTGAATCAGCCAATCATATAGTCTACTATGCTGGCATGGCAAGTACAAGAAGAATGAGATAACATTCATCATCAAAAAGAACATTTCAAGTCTATCCTGAAGTGCAATCCTACTAGGAAGACAAGTTAATACTACTATTATTCAAATTTACAAACTAACCACTAAAGCCAAAGACAAAATTGAAGGTTTTCACCAACTTCTGCATTCTGAAATTGACCAAACATGCAGTCAAGATGTATTGAAAATTACTGGTGACTAGAATGCAAAAGTTGGAAACAAAGCAGAAGCAACAGCAGTTGGAAAATTTAGCCTTGGTGAAAAAAATTACACTAGAGACTGTATGATAGAATTTTTCAAGACCAATGACTTACTCATTGCAGATATATTTTCAGGAGCATAAATGGCAACTATACATGTGGACCTCACCAAATGCAATACACAGGAATCAAATTGATTACATCTGTGGAAAGAGGCCATGGAGAAGCTCACTGTCATCATTCAAAACAAGACCAGGAGATGACTGTGGAACAGACAATCAATTGCTCATATGCATGTTCAGGCTGAAGCTGAAGAAAATTATAATAATTCCTTGAGAGCCAAAAAAGACCTAGATTTTGTTCCATCTGAATTTAGAGCCACATGAAGAATAGATTTGATGTATTGAACATCAATGCATGAAGACCAGATGAGTTGTGGGAACACATCAATAACATCATACACGGAGAAAGCAAAAGATCATTGAAATGACAGCAAAAGAAATAAGACTAACATGGCTGTCAGAAAAGACTCTGAAATTTGCTTTTGAATGGTAGGTAGTTAAAGTGAATGGAAGAAATGATGAAATAAAAGAGTTGAACAGATGATATTTCTGTAAAGAAAGCAAAAATTTCTAAACTCAGAAAAATGGCTAATTATACTATTTAAAAATAAAATCTACCTGAATTGGTAACAATTATGATTTTCTCTGTGTATATTTCTCAGCCTTTCTCCAAAGTT
>NW_006921746.1:4825022-4826293 GCF_000298275.1 Orycteropus afer afer | reverse complement strand
CGGAAGGAAGGTTGGGCAATCCTACTTCCATAGTGATACTGCCTCGGAAACCCAAGGAGGGGTCGCTATGAGTCGGGGCCGACTCGACAGCACATAACAACAACAACATACATCATTTGATTTCCTGACTGCTGCTTCCATTGGGGGCAATTGTAGCACCAAACAATGTGAAGTCTTTGACAACTTCAGTCTTTTCTCCATTTATCATGATGCTGCTTATACGTCTAGTTGTGAGGATTTTTGTTTTCTTTATATTGAGATGCAATCCATATTGCAGATTGTATTCTTTAATCTTCATAAGTAAGTACTTTCAGCAAGCAAAGTTGTGTCATCAGTGTATCACAGGTTGTTAATGATTCTTCCTCCAATCAAGATATATTGATGTTTTTAAATTATGGTGTTGGCAAAAATATTCAATATACTTTGGAGTGCCAGAAGAATGGACAAATTGTTCTTGGATGAAATACAACCAGAATGCTCCTTAAAAGTGAGGTTGGAGAAACTTCATCCTACATACTACTGACATGTTATCAGAAGGAACCAATACCAGGAAAAAGACATTATTCTTGGTAAATAGAGGATCAGCAAAAAAGAATTCCCTCAAAAAGACGAATTAACACAGTGACTACAACAGTGATATCAAACATAGCAACAACTGTATGGATGATGCAGGACAAAGCATTATTTCATTCTATTATACATTGAGTCACAGAATCAGAACCAAATTGATGGTACCTGACAATATTTGACTAGAACTTACTTAAGTAAATGTTTTTCCCCCTCTCTCTTTCTTTTCTTCTTTATAAAGAATGCTGATGAAGCATAAAACCTGTTATAGTGTTGTTGTTGTTGTTAGGTGCTGTGGAGTTGTTTCCAACTCATAGCAACCCCATGCACAGCAGAACAAAACATTGCCTGATCCCACGCCAGCTCCATGATCCCTGTGATACCTTAGCCAATCATCGCAGCCACTGTGTCAATCCATCTCATTGAAGGCCTCTCCCTCTTTTGTCGACCCTCCACCTTACCAAGCATGGCATCCTTCTCCAGGGAATGGTCCCTTCTGAAAACATAACCAAAATAGGTGAGACGAAGTCAAGCCATTCTCACTTTCAAGGATCATTTCAGGCATACTTCCTCCAGGACAGATCTGTTAGTCTTTTAGCAGTCCACGGTACTTTCAGCATTCTTTGCCAGCACCACAACTCAAAAGCATCAACTCTTCTTTGGTCTTCCTTATTCATTGTCCAGCTCTCACATGCATACAAGGC
>NW_006921746.1:4807523-4824457 GCF_000298275.1 Orycteropus afer afer | reverse complement strand
TTCCCATTCTTCTCAATGTTATCCATAATTTGTCATGATCCACACAATCAAATGCCTTTGCATAGTCAATAAAACACAAGTAAACATCTTTCTGATATCGTTTGCCTTGAGCCAAGATCCATCTGACAACAGCTATGATATCCCTTGTTCCACGTCCTCTTCTGAATGCAGCTTGCACCTCTGGAATTTCTCTGTCAATATACTGCTTCAAACATTTTTTAATTATCTTCAGTAAGATTTTATTTGCATGTGATATTAATATTGTTCTATAATTTCCACAATCTGGGGGATCACCTTTCTTCGGAATTGGTACAAATATGAATCTTTTCCAGTCAGTTGGCCAGGTAGCTGTCTTCCAAATCTCTTGGCATAACTGAGTGAGTGCCTCCAATGGGGCATCCATTTGTGGAAATATCTCAATTGGTATTCTGTCAATTCCCAGAGCCTTTCTCTTTGCCAAGACTTTCATTGCAGCTTTGACTTCTTCCTTCATTACCATTGGTTCTAGATCATATGCCACTTCCTGAAATGGATGAAGATCAACCAGTTCTTTTTGGTACAGTGATTCTATGTATTCCTGCCATCTTCTCTTGATGTTTCCTGCATCATTCAATATTTTGCCCATAGAACCTCTCATTATTGCAACTCGAGCCTTAAATTTTTTCTTCAATTCTTTCAGCTTGAGAAATGTTGAGCATTTTCTTCCCTTTTGGTTTTCAAACTCCAGGTCTTTGCACATTTCATTATAGTAATTGGTTTTATCTGCTCGAGCTGCTCTTTGAAACATTCTGTTCAGCTCTTCCATCTTGTCATTTCTTCCATTTGCTTTAGCTACTCTCTGCTCAAGGGCAAGTTTCAGAGTCTCTTCTGTCATCCATTTTGGTGTTCTCTTCTTTTCCCGTCTTTTTAATAATCTCTTGCTTTCTTCATGGATAATGTCCTTGATATCCTCCCACAATTCTTCTGGTTTTCAGTTGTTGGTGTTCATTGCATTAAATCTATTCTTTAGATGATCTCTAAACTCAGGAGGGATATATTCAAGATCATATTTTGGCTCTCTTGGACTTGTTTTAATTGTCTTAACTTCAAGTTGAACTTCCATATGAGGAGTTGATGGTCTGTTCCACAATCAGCTCCTGGTCTGGTTTTGGCTGAAGATATTGAGCTTTTCCATTGCCTCTTGCCACAGATGTAATCAATCTGATTCCTGTGTACTCCATCTGATGAAGTCCACGTGTAGAGCCACTGTTTCTGTTGAAAAAAGGTGTTTGCAATGAACAAGTCATTGGTCTGCAAAATTCTACCACGTGAGTTCCAGCATTATTTTTGTCACCAAGGCCAAATTTTCCAACCACTGGTGATTCTTTTCTGTTTCCAACTTTTGCATTCCAGTCACCAGTGATAATTAACACATCCTGATGGAATGTTTGGTCAATTTCAGACTGTAGAAGTTAATAAAAATCTTCAATTTCCTCATCTTTGGCTTTGGTGGTTGGTGCATAAATTTGAATAATAGTCGTATTAATGGGTCTTCTTTGTAGGCATATGGATATTATCCTATTACTGACAGCATTGTACTTCAGGAAACATCTTGAAACATCCTTGTGATAATGAATGCCATGCCATTCCTCTTCAAACTGTCATTCCTGGCATAGTAGATCACATGGTTGTCTGATTCAAAATGGCCAAAACCAGTCCATTTCAGCTTACTAATGTCAAGGATATCAATCTTTATGCATTCCATTTCATTTTTGACAACTTCCAATTTTCCTAGATTCATACTTCGTACATTCCATGTTCCAATGATTAATGGATTTCTGCAGCTGTTTCTCTTCAATGTGAGTGGTGCCTCATCAGCAAATGGAGGTCTCAAAAGCTTAACCTTATCCATAGGACTAAGGCTGGGTTTACTCAGATGATGCAGCTCTTTCCCAGTCCTAGTTTGAGAGTCTTCTAACCTAACCAGACTATTCATAAAGTTGTGCAGTAATGTATCAAACAGTGTTTCTTTGCTATTCATAAGGTTTTCCCTGGCCAATTCTTTGAGAAGTGGATGGCCTCTTCCTTCTTCCTAGTCTGTCTCAGTCTGTAAGCTGGGCTAATAGCTATGCATCATGTGCATCCCACTGGGTTTGAAAAACCAGTGGTTCAGCCTCAAATCTCATATCATCATGTCACCATGGTAGGACAAACCGACAGTCAAGTTTGTCTCTTTGTTGGAAACATCTCCTACCACCCTTACCTGGGTCCCTGTGGCTGACTCCTCCTCTGTCTGGATTCCTGGGCCTTTTATTCCCCCTTTCTCCTGCTCTCCTGCCCTGTTGCTTTGGGCATGCTTGAGTTTCCTCTCCTCACTTGGATCCCTGTGGCTGAATCTCCTCTGTCTGGGTTCCTGGCTTTTAATCCCCTTTCTCCTGGTCTACCATCCTGCTGCTTTGGGCGTGACTGGGTTCTGTTAATAGTAACCCCTTAAAATATTGCAAAATCTTGTGTGCTACACTTGGGGTGTCTCCTACACAAATTTCAAATAATTGTAAGTACCTTAAATAGTATCTTATATATAATATTTTTAAAATTCTTTATTTTTATTCTTCTAATGATATTAATTTTGAGATTCAATTTCTTTAAA
This sequence comes from Orycteropus afer afer, assembly GCF_000298275.1. Taxonomy (NCBI): domain Eukaryota; kingdom Metazoa; phylum Chordata; class Mammalia; order Tubulidentata; family Orycteropodidae; genus Orycteropus; species Orycteropus afer. Next base: position 4,821,828 of record NW_006921746.1, on the reverse strand, counting down.
TTATTTTTCAAATAAAATGAAGATAAAGAAATTAGCAAATCATTGCTTGAAAATTTATCATAAGTATATTTTTTCAGTCCATCAATGTGACAAAGGACCTCTGGCTTTGAAGTACCTAAAGCATTTGCCTGTTAACCAGAAGGTGGTGGTTCAAACCCACCAGCTGCTCCAAGCAAGGAGGATGGGCCATCTACTCTGTAAAAATTTACCTCCTTGGAAACACAATGGGGGTCACTATGAGTTGGAATGTACTTGATGGTAGTGGGTTTGGTTTTGGTTTTACTGATGAGACATAATCAACTATATTTCTGATCTTTTTTCTTCCTAGAGTCACAGTTTGTCTCTGCAGTTTGTTACATTTGTAATAAACCCTGGCACTTCCTAACTTCTCTGACATTTGATCATTACTAAAGCACAGAGAAAGGAATCCTGGTAGCACAATGGTTAAGTGCTCTGCTTCTAACCAAAAGGTTAGAGGTTTGTACACATCCATTAGCTCATTGGAAGAAAGACCTGGCAATCTACTCCCAATAAAGATTACAGCCTTGAAAACCCTTTGGGGCAATTCTACTCCAACACATGGAGTCAGTATAAGTCAAAATCAATTCATGGCACCTAATAAAAATAGAAAAATGTGAAGATAAAGGTAAGGGAAAAACAAAGCAAAAAAGGAAACAAAGAAAGATCTAAGATTAAGGAATGTAAGAGGGAAGTGGAGAAAGTGTGAGAAATGGTATGTAACTAGTTCACTAAACTCCAGGTAATCTGGGAACCTAAAATAAAAAAGTTAAGTTATCATGATGTATTTATATCAGTTTTTCTGGAAGTTGAATTAACCTTACTCATATTTGAAAATCTCTCAGTAATGCAGTTATTTGTTCATTAAACTCATGTACTTTCAGGAAATAATTTGATTTATTTAATTTCTTAGCTAAATTGTATGAGCTGTACAAGCTAAATAATCATGCATAATGATAATCAAACACTATTCATAAGTATTTGCTTTAAAAGAAAGGACAAAAAATAAATAAATAAAACTAGGAAGCAAGCAAATAAAACATGTGAACTAAGGAGTGGATACTTAAAATATCTGACAATTTCAAATGGTTTTTAAAGTAATTATAAAGCAAATTCAGTGATATAACTGCCAAAAAGAGGATAGATGTATCTTTTTTAATATATTCAGGTGCTTAGACTTGCTGGACTGTGCATTTCCTCTGAATTTGCATCTTCAATCCTCTTATTTTGTTAATTTCCACCATCAAAATCATCAGGATATCCCCTTGGATCTGTCCTCAGAATATATCCTAACTATGACCACATATTACTTCCTATAGATCACCTAAGAAACACTGTTAGTGCAAATAGTTAGGGGTTTGACTGCTAACCAAAAGGTTTGTAGTTCAGTGTCACCCAACAGCTCCACAGGAGAAAGAATCAGCAATCTACTTTCTTAAAGATTATAGGCAAGAAAACTCTATGGCACGGTTCTACACTGTCACACAGGGTTGCTATGAGTTGACATTGACATGATAGACCCTAACAAAATATCCACCTTAGTCCCAACTACATTTTCTCTCACTGAAAATACTATAATAATGTCTTAAATGAACCAGTCTATTCTCCACAGAGAAGCCAGAGAGACTATTTTAAAATACAGTAAAAGTTGCAAACTGTGAAAGTCAGAAACCTGTCAGAGAAGGAAAGCTTAAATATTTTCCATTAAAACAAGTGATAGAAAAGGAGTAAGACTACATCTTGTCAAAGTATGAAAACTTGTGAGACCTGGAAAAACAAGGCAGTTATGATGAGCTCCAGCTCTCGGTTTTCACTGTATACTGTTGTCATGCTGTTGGTCCTCTATCCCACGCACTTCGATGGTCTTCCAGGCCCTCAACGTTTTGGTTCCCTGCTATCACTCCAAATCATCTTCTACCACTCTGTTCACTAATTCTTTCAGTAATACTGGATTACTGCACATTCATTGAATACAACAAATATGCCCCAGCTCAGGACATTTTCATTTTCTCTTTTTGTTGCAGTGAATATCACTTTCCCCAGACAGCTGAAGGGCTTTTCCCTAGATGCGTTAAGTTATATGCTACAATGGCACCTTATCAGAGAGGATTTTCTGTCTCTGTTAACCCCCATCAATTTTTTTCCCCTTTGCCTTGATTTCTTCTTCTGTTTTTACATGTTTACATGAGTAACCCACCAAACATATCAAACAATACAGAAATATATATGTAGAGTTTAAAGAAACTAATAAAATATATACCATGTCCATGTACCTTTTATACAGCAAAAGAGAATATTACCAACATTGGTGTAACACTTGTATACCCCATACTGATTACATATACTCTATATTCCATACTCCATACCATACCTTTTTCCCTGCCACCCCCAATAGAGGTACCTCCTCTTCTGAATTAAGTTCCTTGTTTTTCTTTATGACTTTACCCCATATGGATGAATGCTTGATTAATAAATCATCTATTCTATTTTATATAAAAATAATAATACCATATTCTTATTTATGGATCAATATACTGCCTTTATGATTCATCCATGGTGATGCATAAAGCTAAATATTACATTCCATTACTTAAACCAGTGTTTGAATCAAGAATTCTGAAACATCTGAAATATTATCCTACTTTGAGGTAAACAAATTGGCCTGTCACAGTTTTATGGATGCTGGTAGAAGACACAGAATATCTGGGTCAGAGACAAAAAGAAAAAAAAAACATTAGTTATGGTACAAGTAACATGGGCATCAGTATATTTTCCCAAAAACTCAGAAACTCAATTTCTACTGAGTGGCAGGAAGAGGGACAGGTGACACTTGCACATAGGGTCAATTGCATTACAGGAGAGAAAGCTTGAAATTACAAAGCCCAAATCATAAAGCACAGCTGATATACAAATGCTAAATATGCTAAGCTGCTGACTGAAAGGTTGACAGTTTGAGTCTACCCAGAGCTACCTGAGAAGAAAAGCCTGGCAATTTCCTTCTCAAAAAATCATCCTTTTAAAACTGTATGGAATATAGTTCTATTCTGACACACGTGCAGTTGCCATGAGTTAGAACTGACTCAATGACAACTTGTTTGGCTTTGGTTTAGCTCTTTGCTTCATTGGGAGTACAATTAGTGGGCTGGCTTTGTGCTCTGGAGGGAGGCACTATCACTGTCTTTCATAGTTGTCAGCAAACCTGCCCTTTACTCCAGAGGGAATAATTTATCTTTCAAGGTTCATGGTTACATTCTTGAGACTATGGTAGTCAGCGTACAAAATGCACAGAAATGTATAATATTGATGAATAATATTCTTTCAGGAAGAGTATAATACAATTTATTTATTCTACGTTTCTTATATGTTTGAATGGTTTTCATATTTTGTGCTACAGACCATATTCCTGAAAACATTCTAATCATGTATTTTGGTTCACATATGCAACTGTGGGATTCCGCATCTCAGTGGAAACCTAATTCTAATGCATGTAACAGTAAAAGTAGAATCATTGGGCTGTAAATTACTTTCATGAGCAGTGAATAATTATTTGTACTCCTTTATATCCTCACTAATACTTTATATTGTCAGACTTCTAATTTTGCCAATATTATAAGTATAAAATTGTATTTTAATTTAATCTTAACTTTTCACATCCTAATATCAATTAAAAGGAACTCTGGTGGTGTAGTTCCTAAGGCTTTTGACTACTCACCAGAGGCTGATGGTTCAAACTCACCAGCCACTCCTCAGAAGGAAGGTTGGGCAATCTACTTCTGTAGTGATACTGCCTCAGAAACCCAAGGAGGGGTCACTATGAGTCAGATCCAACTCGATGGCAGTGAGTTTGGTTTTTTGGAATACCAATAGAGGAGTTCTGGTAGCATAGTGCCTAAGACATTTGACTGTTAACCAGAAGGCTGGCTGTTCAAACCCACAAGCCACTCCTTGGAAGGAAGACTGGGCATTCTACTTCCATAGAGATCACCTCAGAAACCCAAAGAGGCGTTGCCATGCGTGGAATCTACTTGAATGCAGTGAATGACCAATTAAGTTTAATATAGTAATTATTATTATTATGCATCTGAGAAAATGTTGCTAATCTCTTGGATAATTTTGTAATTTAGTTATACTTTTCTTTTTTTTTTAATAGATATTCTTTATATATTGTTGATGCTACTTTGTCAGTTTTATGTGTGCAAGTATCTTCTAGTTTGAGGGTTAGTCTTTTCAATATCTTTATGGTTTCTTTTGAATAATATAGTCATATTTTAATATGGTATATTTTAATGTAATTTAAATTGTACTAATTCCTTTTATAGCATTGCTTTGTAACAGAATGATATTTTGAAAATACAAACTTGATCACCTATTTTAATTGATTTCATAAAAAATTCCTATTGATGTTTTCTTGTGTTAGCTTTTTTATCTTCCACTTGGGATAAATTAGGCTCAAGAATCTGATGATTAGTGTCTCTTATTATAGTAAAAATTTCTGGGATTATTATGTTTATTATGGCTTCTCTTCTACCCTTACTGTTCTTTTCTTCAGGCAATCAACAAATGTTAATTGAACATCTATTATGTGCCAAACTCTGGTTAAACATTTACTTGCTTTCTTCACTCTGTTCTTCAGGGTCACTTGATCTCTATTTTTTGCTTATCATCTCTATTTTGGCTGCATTCAGGTAAATTTCTTAAAATCTATCAGTTCACTCAGTTTCTCTTTAACTATGTCTAATATACCTCTCGGGAGCTCTGGTAGCGTAGTGCCTAAGGCACTTGACTGCTAACCAGAAGGATGGCGGTTCAAACCCACCAGTCACTCCTTGGAAGGAAGATGGAGCAATCTACTTCCGTAGTGATACTGCCTCGGAAACCCAAGGAGGGGTCGCTATGAGTCGGGTCTGACTCCATGGAATATAACATCAACAACAACAACAATATACCTCTTATCATTTCAATTGAACCTACTGTTTATTAATTTTAGTTTTGAAAATTTGGTTTAAGCCTTTTTATTTTAGATCATTTCTTATTTTTGTTTCTTTAAATATTAAGCAATGTATATCTTATTCTAAATCTTATAATTCCAATACATTCTATCCCAATATTTTGGTGAGTCGCAAATGTAGTTTATTTATATTGAACCTTGTATAGCTTTTTTGCAATGTGTTTTGTGATTTTGGAACCCTGTTGGCAGAGTGGTTAATGAGCTTGATTGCCAACTAAGAAGTCAGTGATTTTAACCCATGGGCCACTCTGTAGCAGAAATATGTGGCAGTCTGCTTCTGTAAATGTTTACAGACATGGAAACCCTACAAGGCAGTACTACAAAGTTGCTCTGAATCAGAATCAACTTGTTGGTAGTGGGTTTGATGGATTTGTTAGTGATTTTGTTGTGTTAAATCCTTTGTGTTTGCATATTATCTGTGGGAACTATTTTTCATCTAGTATTTGTGTGGCAAGTGGCAGCGGCAAGGATCCAGTAAGGGGAGGGACCCAGGCCCCACCCACAAGAGGCAGGGAAGCAGGGGAAAGGAAAGACAAGCCAGGGGAACAGGACAGAGCAAGCTCCAGTGGCAGGGGCCCAGGTAAGGGGAGAGACCCAGGCCCCACCCATGAGAGGTGGGAAAGTGGGGGAAAAGAAAGCTAAGCCAGGGGGACGAGACAGAGTGAGCAGCAGGGCAGGGATCCAAGCAAGGGGAAGGCGGAGAGGTTTTGAACAGCAAAGAGAGAAAACTTGTCTGTCAGTTTGTCATCCTGTGGTGGCTTGCATGTTGCTGTGAGGCTTGAGGCTGTGCCACCAGTGTTTCAAACACAATAACGGTTGCATATGTAACAGGTTACAACATAGCTTGTAGACTGAGACAGACCAGGAAGAAGGAAAGGGTCATCCACTTTTCCAAGAATTGGTCAGGGAAAACCTTATGAATAGCAGAGAAACACTGTATGATACATTACTGTACAAATTTATGAATAGCCTGGAAACATTGTCGTGTACAGTACAGGAGGATAAGCCCCTTAGATCAGAAGACTCTCAAAATACAACAGAGAAAGAGCTGCAACATCCAAGTAGAACCAACCTTACTGATATGGATAAAGTAAAGCTTTGCATACCACCATTTGCTGAAGTGGCATGACTCAAATTGAGGAGAAAGAGCTGAAGACATCCATTAATAATTGGAACATGGAATGTATGACGTAAGCATCTAGGAAAATTGGAAGTTGTCAAAAATGAAATGGAACACATGAAGATTGATATTCTAGGAATTAGTGAGCTGAAGTGGACTGGTTCTGGCCATATTGAATCAGACAGCCATATGATCTGTTAAACTGGGAATAAAAATTTAAAGAGGAATGGCACAGCATTCATCATCACAAAGGATGTTTCAAGATATTTCCTGAAGGGCAGTGCTGTCAGTGATAGGATAATATCCATACACCTATAAGGAACACCAGTTAATACTACTATTATTCATCTTTATGCACCAACCACCAAGGCCAAGGATGAGGAAAATGAAGATTTTTATCAACTACTGCAGTCTGAAATTGACCTAATGTGCAATCAAGATGTTTTAATTATCCCTGGTTTGTGGAATGCCAAAGTTGGAAATGAAGAAGAATCACTGGTAGTTGGAAAACTTGGTCTTGGTGACAGAAATAATACTGGAGACTGCAAGATAGAATTTTGCAAGACCAATGACTTATTCACTGCAACACATTTTTTCAACAACACAAATAGCAGCTATGCATGTGGACTTCACCAGATGGAGTACCCAGGAATCAGATTGACTACATCTGTGGCAAGAGACAATGGAAAAGCTCAATATCTTCAGCCAAAACCAGGCCAGGAGCTGCTTGTGGAACAGACCATCAACTGCTGATATGCAAGTTCAATTTGAAGTTGAAGACAACTAAAACAACTCCATGGGAGCTAGAATATGACCTTGAATATCTTCCTCCTGAATTTAGAGACCATGAATAGACTGCATTGAACACCAATGACTGAAAACATGAAGAATTGTAGGATGACATCAAGAACATCATCTATTAACAAAGCAAGAGGTCATTAAAAAGATGAGAAAAGAAGAAAAGACCAAAATAGATGTCAGAGGAGACTCTGAAACTTGTCTTTGACTGGAGGGTAGCTAAAACAAATGGAAGAAATGGCAAGATAAAGAGTTGAACAGAAGATTTCAAAGAGCAGTTGGAGCAGACAAAGCCAATCACTATAATGAAATGTGCCAAGACCTGGATTTAGAAAACCAAACAGGAAGAACATGTTTGGCATTTCTCAATCTCAAATAACTAAGGAAAAAAATCAAGCCTTGAGTTGCAATATTGAAAGATTCTCTGGGCAAAATATTGAATGATGCAGGAAGCATCAAAAGAAAATGGAAAGAATACACAGAGTCACTCTACCAAAAAAAATGATTGATGTTCATCCCATTTCAGGAGGTGGCATATGATCAAGAACCAATGGTAGCATTGAATTGATGGAATACCCCTTGAGATGTTTCAACAAACAGATGCCCCACTGGAGGCACTCACTCGGTTATGCCAAGAGATTTGGAAAACAGCTATCTGACCAATTGACTGGAAGATATCCATATTTGTATGCATTCTAAAGAAAGGTGATCTCCAAAATGTGGAAATTATCTAACAATATCATTAATATCACATGCAGGTTAAAATCTTACTAAAAATCATTCAAAAATGGTTACAGCAGTATATTACTGAGGAGCAGTATTTTGACAGAGAACTTCCAGAAGTGCAAGCTGTATTCAGAAGAGGATGTGGGACGAGGGATATCATTACTGATGCCAGATGGTTCTTGGCTCAAAGCAAAGAATACCAGAAAGATGTTCATCTGTGTTTTATTGATTATACAAAAGCATTTGATTGTATGGATCATAACAAACTGTGGATAACATTGAGAAGAATGGAAATTCCCTAATACTTAATTGTACTCATGAGGACCCTATACATAAACTAAGAGGCTGTTGTTCAAAGAGAACAAAGGGACACTGCATGGTTTAAAATCAAGAAGGGAGTGTGTCAGGGTTGTATCCTTTCACCATGGTTATTCAATCTATATGCTGTGCAAATGATACAAGAAGCTGGGCTATGTGAAGAAGAATGTGGCACCAAGATTGGAGGAAGAATCATTAGCAACCTGCCATATGCTGATGACACAACTTTGTTGCTGAAAGTGTGGATAACTTGATGCACTTACTGATGAAGAGTGAAGAATACAGTCTGCAGTTTGGATTACATCTCATTATTAAGAAAACAAAATCCTCACAGCTGGATTTATAAGCAGCACCACAAGAAATGGAGAAAAGACTGAAGTTGTCAAAGACTTCACATTGGTTCTACAATTGTTGTCAATGGAAGCAGCTATCAGTACATCAGGTGATGGGTATAGAACTGGGCAAATCAGCTGCAAAGGACCTCTTTCAAGTGCTGAGGAGCAAAGATGTCTCCTTGAGGACTAAGCTGCCCCTGACACAAGCCATGATTTTTTCCATCGCTTCATATTCATTGAGAGCCGGACAATGAATAAGGAAGACCGAAGAAGAGTTGATGCTTTTGAGTTGTGGTGCTGGTGAAGAATGCTTGAAGAACCATGGACTGCTAACAGAACAACTAACAAATCCGTCCTGGAGGAAGTGCAGCAGGAATGCTCCTTGGAAATGAGAATGGCCAGACTTCCTCTCACCTATTTTGGTCATGTTGTCAGAAGGGACCATTCCCTGGGGAAAGATGTGAAGCTTAGTAAGGTGGAGGGTCGACGAAAGAGGGGAAGGCCCTCAAGGAGGATTGACACAGTGGCTGCTGCAATGGGCTCAAGTATAGCAGGGATCATAGAGCTGGCAGGACTGGACAGCATTTTGTTCTGCTGTGCATAGGGTCGCTTTGAGTCAGAGATGACCCCACGGCACCTAACGACAACAACAGTATTTATGTGGTCCTTCAAGGCACTTTGGAGTATTAAAAATAAAATAATAATAATAATTTAAAATCAAACTTTGGCATTATAAGGGGATGACAGGGTTAAGGATACCTAATACAGAATTCTGGCATGAAATGCATCTAAGTGCAAAAATCTCAGGACAGGGTAATGTTTTGTTTTGCTTGTCTTTCCCTCATGTTCCACCCTGACCTGGGAATGTTGTCATTATTCCTATTATATATCCCTTGTTTTATTATATACATTGTTTTTTATTATATATAACTTTTTTTGTGGCAGAAGAGTTTGTCATTAATAATTCTGGTTTCACACAGGTGACCCAGTTGTGTACCTTATTCCCACTACCCTTCACCATTTTAAACCTAGACTCTAGAACTTGTGAAAGTAACATATAACCCTAAGATTAACTTCAGGTCTATTATTAACTTAATCTGTGGAACTTCTTACAAATTCCAGTATTATAGGCTTGTCCCAACTCTCCTGTAAAATCAAAAATTCATTATAATTAAAATTTCACTGTAATGAGATGGGTGTCTGTGAACAGAATTCCTTCATTCTTTTCTGTAGCACTGAAACTACCTGACATTGTAATTGTTTATATTATTTCTCTCTGCTTAAACTGTAATGGGAGCTTTGGTGGAGTAGTGTCTAAGGCATTTGACTGTTAACCAGAAGTCTGGTGGTTCAAACCCACAAGCCACTCCTCAGAAGGAAGGATGGCCAAGTAACTTCTGTAGTGATATCGCCTCAGAAACCCAAAGAGGGGTTGCTATGAGTCAGACCTGACTTGACAGTGGTGAGTTTGGTTTGTTTTTTTTATACTATAATATAACATTTATATTATATTAAAATTATACAATTATAATATAAGCTTTACAGAATATTTTTATTTTTACCTCTCTCTTTGTGTGTGTGTGTGTATGTGTGTGACAGGAACTATTTCCAACATACAGTAATTGATCAATAAATCATCTTTCTATTTTGCTTTAAATGTGTCCCAACTTTTAGTTTTCAATAATCTACAATAGATAATTTCCCCTCTAAAATTTATTCTACATATATGTGCCAGAGCAATCATTTGAAAACATAGACTTTTTTCAAATCTTACCATTAATAAAATTCTTTACATCTCTGTTACCCACAGGATAAATCCTAAATTCCTTAGAATAACAGAATGCCTTTCAAGATTTGACTCATTCCTACACCTTGAATCTTATCTTTGGACACTCTTTGTCCATCAGTTAATACTCCAGTCCCATAGAAATAGTTATGGATTTACCACATAATATTATCCCTCTCTTCCTTTAATATCTGACACCATTCAAACCAATCTTCAACTGCCAAATGACTCAAATGTTAATTCCTGTGTGTAACTTTTTTTTTCCAGACAATTCTTCCATTGAAGTACTTTTGATCTTGCTGATCTTATTCTTACTGCTATTATTTTCCATTATAACCCTTAAAAAAAAAAAAAAAAAAAAAACTCTCATCCCAAAAGATATTGGTGCCATTAGATCAAAGCAATTTTTAATCTGAGTGTTTAATATTAATGTTGTTGTTTCAATTTTTTCTTGAATATGGGTTTTTCACCTGTCTCCTCCTTTTCATCATTTATGCACTGTCTTGAAACATATCCTCATAATATACAAGTATATTTTGTCAAATAATTATTAATATACTTTCATAGGCTGAATTCTGCCTTTTCTCTTTGTCTAAAAGTTTCTACATTACTTTCTTAAGGATAATACAATAACTCCTGATTTTCAAATTTGTGGGACAGTCTGAGTCTCCTTAATATCTCCAAATCCTTGTAATCATGCACCATCTTCCTTTTGCTTCTACGACAGTACAGCCACCTGGTTGTCTGAGATTGTTGTTGTTAGGTGCCATTGAGTCATCTCTGACATATAGCAACCCTATGTAAAACAGAACAAAGCACTGCCCAGCCTTGTGCCAGCCTCATGATCCCTGCAATACCTGAGCCCATCATTTCAGCTACCATGCCTATCTATCTTGTTGAGGGCTGTCCCCTTTTTTGTTGACCCTTCGCTTTACCAAGCATGGTATCCTTCTCCAAGAAATGGTTCCTTCTGACAACATGATCAAACTAGGTGAGATGAAGTTTGGCCATTCTAGCTTCCAAGGAGCTTTTGGGCTGCACTTATACCAAGACAGAGTTATTAGTTCTTTTAGCAGTCCATGGAATTCTCAGTATTCTTCTCTAACACAACAACTCAAAAACATCAACTCTTCTTTGGTCTTCCTCATTCATTGTCCAACTCTCACATGCATAAGAGGCCTTTCAAAATACCATGGCTTGGTCCATCATACCCTAGTCTTCAAGGAGACATCTTTGCTCCTCAGCACTTAAAAGAGCTCTTTTGCAGCAGATATGTCCAATGCTATACATCATCTGATATCTTGACTGCTGCTTCCACTGGTGTTGAATGTAGAACCAAATAATAGGAAATCTTTCATAACTTCAATCTTTTATCCATTTATCATGATGCTGCTTAATGGTCCAGTTGTGAAGATTTTTATTTTCTTTACCCTGAGGTGTAATTCATACTGCAGACTGTAGTCTTCAATCTTCATCAGTGAGTACTTCAAGTTATCCTCTTTCAGCAAGCAAAGTTGTGTCCTCTGTATATCACAGATTCTTAATGAGTCTTTCTCCAATCCTGATGCCACATTCTTCTTCATATAATCCAACTTCTTGGATTATTTGCTCAATGTAAAAATTGAATATGTATTGTTAAAGACACAACCCTGACACACTTCCTTCCTGATTTTAAACCATCTAATATCCCCTTTTTCTGTTTAAAGAACAGCCTTTTGTTCTAAGTATAGGTTCCTCATGGGTCTAATTAAGTGTTCTGTAATTCCCAATCTTCTCACTGTTATCTATAATTTGTTAATTATCCATATGTTTGTTATGGGCCACACAACTAAATCTTTTTGCAAAGTCAATAAAACACAAGTAAACATCTTTCTGGTTTTCTTTGTTTTGAGCCAAGATCCATCTGACATCAGCAATGCTATCATTCCACATCCTTTTCTGAATCCAGCTTGTATTTCTGGAAGTTCTCTGTCAATATACTGCTGCAACTGTTTTTTAATTATTTTCAGTAAGATTTTACTTGCATATTGTTAATGATATTGTTCGATAATTTCCACATTCTGTGGGATGGGTACAAATATGGATCTCTTCCAGACAGTTGGCCAGGTAGCTGTCTTCCAAATTTCTTGGGATCACTTAGTGAGTGCCTCCAATGGAACATCTGTTTGTTGAAACATGTCATTGGGTATTTCTTCAATTCCTGGAGCCTTGTTCTTTATTAATTCCTTCAGTACAGCCTCAAATTCTTCCTTCAATACCATTGGTTCTTGGTCATATGCCATCTCCTGAAATGGATGAATAGTGACCAATTCTTTTTGGTACAGGGACTTTGTGTATTCTTTCCACCTTCTTTTGATGTTTCCTTCATCAGTCACTATTTTGCCCATTGAATCTTTCAATATTGAAACTTGAGGCTTAATTATTTTTCTTCAGTTCTTTCCGCTTGAGAGATGCCAAGCAAGTTCTTCCCTTTTGGTTTTCTAACTCCAGGAATTTGCACACTTCATTAAAACAATTGGTTTTGTCTTCTTGAGCTGCTCTTTGAAAACTTCTGTTCAGCTCTTTTATATTGTCATTTCTTCCATTGGCTTTAGCAACTTTCTATTTAAGAGGAAGTTTCAGAGTCTCTTTTGACATCTATTTTGGTGTTTCTTTCCTTTCCTGTCTTTTTAATGACCTTTTGCTTTCTTCATGGATGATGTCTCGATGTCATCCCACAATTCCTTTGGTTTTTGCTCATTGGTGTCCAATGTACCAAATCTATTCTTTAAATGGTCTTTAAATTCAGGAGAATATAATCAAGATTGTATTTTGTTTTTCATGGACTTCTTTTAATTGTGTTCAACTTCAACTTGAACTTGCATATGAACAGTTGATGGTCTCTTCCACAGTCAGCTCCTGGCTTTGTTTTGACTGAAGATATTGAGCTTATCCATTGTCTCTTGCCACAGATGTAGTTGATCTGATTCCTGTGTACCCTATCTGGTGAAGTCCACATGTATAGCTGCCATTTGTGTTGTTGAAAAAGATATTTGCAATGAAGAAGTCATTGGTCTTGCAAAATTCTCTCATGTGTTCTCCAGTGTTATTAGTTATTAGTTCACCAAAACCATATTTTCCAACTTCTGGTGATTCTTCTTTACTTTCAACTTTTGAATTCCAACCGCAAAGATAATCCACATATCCTGATTGTATGTTCGATCAATTTCAATCTGCAGAAATTGGTAAAAATCTTCAATTTATTCATTTTAGGCTTTGATAGTTGGTACATAAACTTGAATAATAGTGGTATTAACTGTTCTTCCTGGTAGGCTTATGGATATTGTCCTATCACTGACAGCAGACAGCATTATACTTCAGGATAGATCTTGAAACTTTATTTGTGATGATGAATGTCATGCCATTCCTCTTCAATTTGCCATTCCTGGTATAGTAGATCATATGGTTGTCTGATTCAATATGGCCAAACCTGGTCCATTTCAGCACACTAATGCCCAGAATATTGATCTTTGTGCATTCCATTCAATTTTTGAGAACTTCCAATTTTCCTAGATTCATATTTCTTATATCCCATGTTCCAATTATCAATGGATTTTTTCAGCTGTTTCATCTCATATTGAGTCTTGCCACATCAGCAATAGGAGGTCCTGAAAGCTTTATTCCATCCATATCATTAAGGTCAGCTCTACTTAGATGAGGCAGCTCTTCCTCAGTTGTATTTTGAGTGCCTTCCAACTTGAGGGGCTCATCTTCTGTCACTATTTTGTACAATGTTTCAGGGCTATTTTTAAAGTTTTCTAGTAATGTATCAGACAGTGTTTCACTGCTATTCATGAAGATTTCATTGGCCAGTTGTTTGAGAAGTTGATGTCCTCTTCCTTTTTTCCAAGTCTGTCTTAGTCCAGAATTTCCACTGAAACCTATACATGATGGGTAACCCTGCTGGCATTTGGAACACCAGTGGCATAGCCTCCAGCCTCATACCAACATGCAAGCCACCACAGAACAACAAACTGACAGACAAGTTGATCTCCCTTAGTTGTTCCAAACTGCTCCATTCACTTCCTGGCCTCCCTTAATGATGCTGTAAAATCCATGCTGGCTTTTCACCTTCCAGGCCACCTGTAAAGGCAGCTCCTAAACACCCCCATGCCTAGGTCACCAGCTTCCAGGCCACTCTTTTTTTTTTTTTTTTT
>NW_006921746.1:4800079-4806998 GCF_000298275.1 Orycteropus afer afer | reverse complement strand
CTAGGACTAATTGTTTCCATGAATCTTTGGTTTTCTTCATTCTTCTTTGCTCTGGATGAGGAGAGACCCATCATTGCATCTAGATGGCAGCTTGCTATCTTTTAAGATCCCAGTTGCTACTTGCCAAAGTAGGACGTGCAACAATATTTTGTGTAGTATGTTATGCCGATTGAGCTTGATGTCCTCTATGATTATGGTCCCGAGCCCACTGGTTCAACTACTTGATCCCTCTGGGTAGCTGGCTGTGACCAAGCAGTGCCTACAACCTTGCCCCTTGTCAGCTCCACTATACACCTGGGAATTCAGATCATACACATAAAGTTATAGGACCATTTTCTGCCAACCCTATACATGTTCTTGGTCACACTCCTCACTTCATAGACATACCTAATAGTTCAGCCTGTCCACCCATCTATCCACCCATATACCCATGTTTGCCTTCACTGACAATGCCATACTATATGTGCAAAAGGGTTCACCTTTGTTGTCTGTACTTCCCACCTACCTCTCTATGTCTTTCTCTTCCTCAATGCCACTATATTAACCACTCACATTTGGTACATTACCCTTCTCTTCACCCGAATCAAAACTTATCTCTATCTATCTAACAGTATTCCCTACCCTACCCTCCCATCCCTGGTAACCAACAAAGAAAATGTCCTTATATAGATAAATGTACATCCCTGTATCCCACTCCTCTCTGCAATAGACAAGACATAGTGGCTGTAACAATGAGATCAAACATGACAATGATTGTGGGCATCATGCAGGGCTAAGCAGGGTTTCATTCTGTTATACATGAGGTTATTGTGGATCAAAAGTA
This sequence comes from Orycteropus afer afer, assembly GCF_000298275.1. Taxonomy (NCBI): domain Eukaryota; kingdom Metazoa; phylum Chordata; class Mammalia; order Tubulidentata; family Orycteropodidae; genus Orycteropus; species Orycteropus afer. The sequence goes on along the minus strand of NW_006921746.1, from coordinate 4,806,175 downwards.
ACTTGATGACATCTGAAAATACCACAACAAGAATACTGAATGTACCGTGGACTGACCGAAGAACACATTTGTGTTGGAAGGAGTAGGGCCATAATGTTCCTTCAAATTGAGGATGGCTAGGCTTTGTCTCACTTATTTTTGACAAGTTATCAGAAGGGACCAGTCCCTGCAGAAGGAAACCATGCTTATAAAAGTAGAAGGTCAGTGAAAAATCAGAAGATTTTCCATGAGATGTATTCACACAATGGCTGCAACAATATGTGTAAACATAGTAATGGTGGTGCAGTACTGGGTAACATTTTGTTCTGTTCTGCATAAGGCTTCTGTGAGTCAAAACTGACTCAGTGATTCCTAACAGTAATGATAGTAATAATAACACTTAAGTAATAATATTTTATTAAAGTGATATCTTGATTCATCTTGAGATTTTTCTGGCTAAATTTTTTTTTCGAATTCAGGAGTTATGGTAAGATAGTGTAATAGGCAGAAAAACTCCACAGACCCTCTTCAACAAAGAAAAGTGTAACCAAATAACACAGATACAGAGGATAATCCTGGAGCTCTGAGCTCCAAAGGGAAGGATACAGAAGTGGACTGGACTCCAACTACTAGAATAATCTGCATGAAAACACCAAAAAAGGAGACATACATAGCTGCAGTCTGTCAGCAATCCTGACAGTGCAGACAGGTTGAATATTGCCAAGTAGTGTTAGGACCTGAGAATTGACCTAAAAATTGGCCCTGCTCACCAGGGAATGGATGGAGGACTGCATTAGTGACTGGTGAATGAAAGGGGAAGCAGCGAAGAGGGTGACAGGCTGAGCTGTGAACTTTTGGCTGTCCAGAGGGTGCAGCCATTTTGAAGGTTTACAAGCAGCTTCACCATTTTGGATATTTAAGGTGACAGCATTTTCTCAGATTCCAGGGACCTAAGAAGAGATTCCACTTGCTAGGGACTGCAAGGACATTTTGGATATGAACACTGGAAAAGTGTAATATTCCACTCATTACTCTCATAACCCAAACCCTCTGGTGAACAGAGGTCAGCCATCCCTCACTCCCCATCACCTTCTGGGCTGGCAGGAACTCCATCCCAGTCTGTGTGCTCAGACGGAGCTTTGTGCCCTGCCCTGCTCTGTCAAGATCTTTTTCTTTTTATTCAATTTGTTTGTTTGTGTCCATTTTAAAATTATTCTTCTGGTTACCTAGTGTAACTCTGACAAGAATGTACCACAAATGGGACGGCTTGAACAAGGAGTTCATTCTCTTACAGTTTAGAGGCTTTAAGTCCAAGTTCAAAGTGCCTTGGTCTTCAGCTCTTCCTCCAGCTCCAGGCCCACTGGAGCTAGAGCTGTTTCTTCACTCAGACAGCTGCTGGCTGCTGAGGCTGCCAAGCCCAAGGTTGACAAGTAAAAAGGCCCAGTCCTGATGTTACCAAACCACATGACAGACCATTAATTCAAGTTCAATGAAGTCCCCAGATTGGCAGATCATGGCAGGCTGCTAAACAATGACATGGCTACATGCAGGGTTCAAGGTGCCATAAGCTACAGACCATTCCCAAAGCTACTTCTTATATATGGGAAGCAGACCACATATCCAAAGCAGATAGATCCCACCATGGAGTTGATTGCCAGTCTCATCATGGGGAATAAATACCACCAGCTGCCCAGCCACGCTACCGGGCCAAGCCAAGTTGATACAAAAACATAACCACCACTTTATTATTATTATTATTTATTCTTCCCTTCTCAGGTACTAGTTTTCAGCTTTTTCCTGGTTTCCATTTTTTTCTTTCTTGTGGTTCTCCCCATTCCTTGTTTTTCTTTTTCCATTTTTCCCATTTTTTTTCTTAATTTCTCACCTATTCTACTTCTTTCCTCTTATTGCTCACACTCCAGATATTATGGGTTTTTTTTTTTTTATTTTTCATGTGTTTTTATGTGGTGTGTTTTCTGTCCACTTGCTTTTACTTTTTTGATTTTTTTTTTTTTGTCTAACTGAGTGGGAGACAGTAACTGGCCAATACAATGCAACCACACCCAGACCTCCTGAAGCTCCACTTGCTGAGTGAGAGCCACTATTTCCTTCTCAACCAACTGGCCAATGATAAATGGCCACCTAGAAAAGCCAAACTCACTCTTAACTTCTCTTCACAAGCAGTTAACAGATATCTAAATACAACAACATCACAATGTCTTAGAGACAATAGACCATCACTGTCCTCACAAAGAAGCAAGATAAAGTGGTAGAAACAAGGGTGCAGGATACAGACCCAGAACATATGCCAGAAGAAGAATCAGCATTGGAACTCCCTGATAAGGAATTCAAAATAATTAGACTTAGGTATCTTCAAAGCATCGAGAGATAGATCAAGGAAAACAGTGACACAATTAAAGCAAACACAGATAAAACCCTAGAACAATTACAGGAGAAAATACAAAAACAAATTAACAAAATAAATGAAATATTAGAAATGATACAAAATCTACAGATACAAATCCAGAAGATTAATACTAGATTTTCAGAAACAGATAACACTGAAAGGGCAAAGGAGTAGAAGTGAATCAGTGGAAGACAGAATTAATGGCATTAAAGACAAATACTTGAGTACTTCTTTGGAAAGGGATCAATCAGAAAAAAAAGATCAAAACAAAATGAAGAAAGCCTAAAGTTCATGTGAGATATGAGTAAAAGGACTAATCTACATGTAATCAGAATTCCAGAACAGGAAGAGAAAAAGAAAACCACTGAGAAAAATGTCCAAGATTTGTTGGAAAAGAACTTCACTGAAATGATGAAAGATGAGAATATATCCATTCAGGAAATCCAACAAACCCCAAACAGGATAGAATCCAAAAGAAAATCACCAAGACATATCATCATCAAACTAATCAAATCCAAAGACAAAGAAAGAATACTGAAATAGCATGGGAAAATGAAAAGTTACTTACAAAGAACAACAAATAAGAATAAACTCTGATTTCTCAGCAGAAACCATGCAAGCAAGAAGGCAATGGGATCTTATATATAAATCCCTGAAAAAGAAAAATTTTCAAACAAGAATTATACCCCTGGAAAATTGTTCCTCAAATATGATGGTCAAATTAGGAGATTTCCAGATAAGCAGGAATTAAGGGAATTTGCTAAAACCAGACCAACCTTACAAGAGATACTAAAGGGAGTCCTTTGAACAGAGAACCAATAATAACAAACAACAACCAATCATTAATACAGAAGATGACATAACCCAGAAATCAACACAGCTATGGAAGTATAGAAAGTAAAATAAGCTTACAAGATTGTAAACAGGGAATTATAGACATGAATTGGCAAATGAAGAAAACTACAAACCAAAATGAGGGAAAAAATACTGTAGTTATAGAACTTCTAAATGGTGAGAAAGTCAAGAGAGGTGCAAGATAGGATGAACTGTTCTAAACTTGGAGAGAAAATTATAAATCATGGGTAACCTCAAAGAAAAAGGATAAACCATCACATCACAAGCACAAAAAAAAGACAAGCACAAATATTTACCAAATAGGAAAACAACAGCAACACAGGAAATGACAAGCTAAACTAAATGATAAACTAAACTAATAATGAACTAAACTAAAACAAGAGCAACAAAAGAAATGATAATATGATTCATAAATATAATGAGCTCACCAAAGGAAATTGTGTAGAACAAAGAAACCAGGAACACCATGAAAAAAACACATAAAAAATGACAGCAACTAATTCATACTTGTTGATACTTACAATGAATGTCAATGAATTTAATGCACCACTCCAGAGACAGAGAGTTGCAGACTGGATAAGAAAACATAACCCATCAATATGCTGTCTGTAAGAGACACACCTTAGAGACAAAGACACAAATAGACCAAAAATCAAAGGTTGGAAAAAGATGTATGAAGCCAATGGCAACCAAAAAATAGCAGCAGTGACAATATACATTTCTGATCAAATTGACTTTAAGACAAAAACCACCATAAGAAACAAGGAAGGACCAGGTATAATGATCTCCGGAACAATTGAATAAGAAGATATAATCAAAATAAATATCTGTGGACCTAATGAAAGAGCCCCAAAATACATAAATCAGACTTTAACAGAATTGAAAAGGCAAATAGATGACTACAGTCATAGTAGGAGACTTTAGTACACCTCTTCCAAAGAAAGATAGAACAACTGGAAAGAAATTCAACAAAGATGCAGAAGAATTAAACAATACAATCCACCAACTTGACCTCGTAGACATTTACAGAACACTTCCCCCAACAACAACACAATATACATTCTTTTCCAGTGTACATGGAACATCGTCCATGATAAACCATATGTTAGGGCATAAAGCAAGCCTTAATAAATTTAAAAACACTGAAATACTGCAAAGCATCTTCTCAGATCACAATGCTATCAAATTAGAAACCAACAATAGGGAGATCAATGGAAAAAGAGTAAACACATGGAAACTTAAGAATGACTGGGTAAAAGAAGAAATAAAAAATGAAATTAAAAATTTCCTTGAATCAAATGAGATTGAAAACACAACTAACTAAAATTTTGAGACACAGCAAAAGCAGTGATGAGAGGCCAATTTCTAACATTACATGCACACATCAAAAAATAAGAGAGAGCCTAAATCAACACTTTAAATTAACATCTGCAACAATTAGAAAATGAACAGCAAGAAAAGCCTCGTCTCCAGAAAAAAAAGGAAATAATAAAGATTTGAGCAGAAATCAATGAAACAGAAAATAAAAAGACAATAGAGAAACTCAACAAGACTAGAAGTTGGTTTATTGAAAAGATTAATAAAATTGACAAACCACCAGCAAATTTAACAAAGGAAAAGACAGAGAGAATACAAATAACATGAATAAGAAATGAAACAGGCTACATCACAACAGAACCAACTGAAATAAAAAGGATAATATCAGGATACTATGAAGAACTGTACTCCAACAAATTTGAAAATCTAGAAAAAATGGACAGAATTCTAGAAACACACTACTCACCTGAATTAATGCAGACTGATGTGGAAAAGTTGAAATGATACATAACAAAAGAAGAAATTGAACCGGTCATAAAAAAGTTACCAACAAAAAAAAGTCCAGGTCCAGATGGTTTCACTGGAGAATTCTACCAAACATGCAGAGAAAAACTGACAGCAATCCTACTCAAACAATTATAAAACCTAGAAAAGAATGAAGTCTTCTCAAATTCATTTTATGAAGTAAGCATAACCTTGATACCAAAACCAAGCAAAGGCACCTCTCAAAAGGAAAACTATAAACCAATATCCCTCACGAATAAAGATGCAAAATCTTCAACAAAATCCTAGCCAATAGACGCCAATACAATATCAAAAAAATAATTCACTAAGGCCAAGTGGCATTCATATCAGGTATGCAAGGATGGTTCAACATTAGGAAAAAAAAAAAATCAACATTATCCACAACATAAATAAAACAAAGGACAAGAACCACAAGACCATATCAATCAATGCAGAAAAGGAATTTTATAAAATCCAATACCTTTTCTTGATAAAAACTCAGCAAAATAAGAATAGAACGGACATTCTCAACATAATAAAGGGCATATATGCAAAACCAATAGCCAACATTATTCTCAATGGAGAGAGACTGAACCCATTCCCCTTGCGAACAGGAACCAGACAAGTATGCCCTCTATCACCACTACTGTTCAACATTGTATTGGAAGCCCTAGACAGGGCCATAAGGCAAGAAAGGGAAATCAAAGGCATCCAAATTGGTAAGGAAGAAGTCAACTATCCTTATTTGTTAATGAGATGAACCTATACCTAGAAAACCCAAGAGACTCATTCAAAAATCTACTGAAACTAATTGAGAGATTTAGCATCGTGGCAGAATACAAAATTAACATCCAAAAATCAGTTGGATTCCTCTATACCAGCAAAGCGACTTCTTAAAAAGAAATAAAATCATCACTGCCATTTACAATAGCTACCGGAAAAAAGAGTTGATGCTTTTGAGTTGTGGTGCTGGCGAAGAATGCTGAAAGTACCGTGGACTGCTAAAAGAACTAACAGATCTGTCCTGGAGGAAG
>NW_006921746.1:4774165-4799844 GCF_000298275.1 Orycteropus afer afer | reverse complement strand
AAAAAACCTTGGGAATAAATCTTACCAGGAACACAAAAATCTGTACAAAGAAAACTATAAAAGACTACTTCAAGAAACCATAAGAGATCTACATAATTGGAAGTACATACCATGCTCATGGATAGAAAGATTGAACATTAACATAATTATCAATTCTATGCAAAGCAATCTATACATACATTGCAATGCCAATCCAGATCCCATCAACATTCAAGGATATGGAAAAACCAATCACTAACTTTATATGCAGGAGCTCTGGTAGTGTAGTGCCTAAGGCATTTGACTGCTCACCAGAAGGCTGGTGGTTCAAGCCCAGCAGCCACTCGTTGGAAGGAAGATGGGTCAATCTACTTCTGTAGTGATACCACCTCAGAAACCCAAGGAAGGGTTGCTATGAGTCAAGTTTGACTCAACGGCACACAACAACAACAACAATTTTATATGGAAAGAAAAGAGACCTGGATAAGCAAAGCACTATTCAAGAAGAAGAACAAAGTAGGAGGTCTCACACTGCCAGATCTCAAAATCTATACAGCCACAGTAGTCGAAACTGCCAGGGTTTGGTATAATGACAGAAAAACAGACCAATGGAATAGAATTGAGAACTTAGAAATAGATCCATTGGCCTATGGTCAGTTGATTTTTGACAAAGGGACGAAATCTATTAAATGGGTAAGAGATTGTCTGTTTGACAAATGTGCTAGCACAAGTGGATATCTATTTGCAGAAAAATGAAACAAGTCTATACTTCACACGATACACAAAAACGAACTCCAGAAGGATCAAAGGCTTAAATGTAAAACCTAAAACTATACAATTCCTTGAGGAAAAACTAGGAGCAAATATTAGGGATCCTAATATATTGCATAAATAGATTATCAAGCATAAACCAAAATGCACAAACAACAGAAGATAAACTGGATGAATGGGACTTTCTAAAAATTAAATTTTTATGTTCTTCTAAAAACTTCTCCAAAAGAGTCAAAAGAGAACCTACGATTGGGAAAATATCCAGCAATGACATATCTGACTTATGTCATTGGGGACTTATCTCAGGGACTTATTTCTAGAATTTATAGAAAACTCCAACACCTCAACAACAAAAAGCCAAATAAGCCAATTAAAAAATTGACAGAAGATGTGAATAGACACTTTACCCAAGAGGATTTTCAGGTGACCAACAAATATATGAAGAAATGCTCACAATCATTAGCCATTATTGTTTTTGTTATTTGCTCTCAAGTCAGACCTGACTCATAGTGACCCTTCTTTGGGTTTCTGAGGCAGTATCACTATGGAAGTGGATTGCCCAACCTTCCTTCTGATGAGTGGAAGGTGGGATTGAACCACCAGCTTTCTGGTTAGTAGTCAAATGCCTTAGGCACTATGCCACCAAAGAGATGCAAATCAAAACAACTAAGCAGTATCCTCTTGTCCCAACACTAGTAGCAATGTTCAACAAGTAGGAAAATAACAAATCCTGATGAGGATGCAGAAATATTGGGCCTCCCGTACACTGCTGGTGGAACTGTAAAATGATCCAACCACTGTGGAAGCAGTATCACAATTCCTTAAAACGTTGGAATTAGAGTTATCATTTGATCCAGCCATTCCATTACTAGGTATATATCCTAAAGAAGTGAGAGCCAGGACAAGAACAGATATATACACACTCAAGTTCATTGCAGCATTATTTACAGTATCCAAAAGATGGAAACAATCAAGGTGCCCATTAACAGAAGAATGGATAACCAAACTATGGAACATACACACAGTGGAATACTATGCAACCCTAAAGAATAAGGTAGAATTGGCAAAACACTGCATAACGTGGATGAACTTGAAAGACATTATGCTGAGTGAAATAAGTCAATCACAGAAGGACAAATATTGTATTAGTCCATTATTGTAAAAAGTCAAGGAACAGTTTCTATATGGAAATAAATTTTCTTTGTTTGTTACCAGGAATGGGAGGAAACACAGTTAGGTAGGTATAGACAAGTATTGATTTGGGTGAAGAGAGGGGCAATGAACCAAATGTGAGTGATCAACACAGTAACATTGAGGAAGAGCAAGACAGAGAGGTGCATGGGAGATACAGATAACAAAGATGAACCCCATTGCATATACAGTACTGCATTGTCAGTGATAGCAAACATTGATCTATGGGTGGATAGATGAGTGGATAAGCTGAACTATTATATGTCTATGCATGGGGGAGTGTGCCCATGATCATGTATAAGGTTGGCAGACAATGTTTCTACAAGTGTATTTTTATGTTCTGTAAGTATTTCCAGGTATATAGTAGAGCTGACAAGGGACAAGTTTGTAGTCACTTCTTGGCCACAGCCACCTACCCAGAGGGAGCAAGTAGTTGGACCTGTAGAGTTGGGACCATTGTTGAAGGGGACAGACATCAAGCTCAATTGGCATACATAGTACACAAAAACATTGTTCCATGTCCTACTTTGGAGAGTAGTGACTGGGATTTTAAAAGCTTGTAAGAGGCCATCTAGGTGCAACAATGGGTCTCTCCTCATCCAGACCCAAGAAGAATGAAGAAAAACAAAGACACATGGAAACAATTAGTCCTAGGGACAGGTATACCATGCGATCCTTAGCCTATATGACTATGAAACAGAAGAACTAGATGGTGTTCAGCTACCACTGTCAACCACTCAGAGGGGAATCTATGTAGGATATTCCGGATAGAATGGGAGAGCAATGTGGAATAAAACTCAGAAATAAAAAAAAGACCAAGTTTGCTGGTCTGTGGAGCCTGGTGGAACCACTGAGACTGTGGCCTCTAGTTGCCCTTCAAGTCTGGATTGAACCCACTTCTGTGCCTTCCAGCCAAACAAAAGACAGGAATATGAGCTGAACATTTATGTTAAGTAAATACACTCCTTGGAGAGATCAATTATGGGAGAATGGAAGGGCTGTGTATGAACAGTGAGACAGCTTGGGAGGCAGGAATGCATGGGAGGGAAAGACAGGAAAGAGGTATGGAGAGGAAGTGGGAGGGGAGCTATTGCATTGTGGGAAATTATAGTCTGTGTCATGAGACCAGTGTATGTAAGCTTCTGTATGGAAAGTAAATTTTTTCTGTAAACTTTCACCCAAATCACCATAAAAATTAAAAAAAAAAAATTCATTTATGGTTCCTCAAAATGTGCACTTTCAACAAATTCATTTCTAACTGGTATAATTGAAATGATGTCATTTTCTCTTAGGAAATGCCATATCTCAAATACTTTTGGATACTTTTTCATTTTCAGCTGATTGTCTTCTGATGCAATCTTATTGGAGATATTAGAAGTGTTTTGTATGCTACTACAACATTGGGAATATATCTTATAAATTATTAAAAATACAAATTTTAGTCCATCTGAACTGATAAATCTAGTACAATTTTTTTTTCTAAAAAATATATACCATTTCATACAAGTCAATTTCATTTAAGTGTGAATTTAGTTTTAAATGCAATTCATATGATTGCTTTTAAATGTCTCCTCTGGCATACTGTGATTTGTGCAATTTTTATAAGGAACTAATACCTGTTTATACATTCTATCCTTGTACCTTCAATTACAAGGAAAAAAATATTTTCAAATTGTTTTCCTTGTTAAAAATTCATCCATCTGAACCTTATAAAAATAATGTTCTTTTTCATTGTATGTGGAGAATCATTACATTTAATTTACATTTCTAAAGGCTGTGGATATTTACTTAGCTATTCAGGATTCTAAACTCTTTAAAGAATTCTAATTCTTCTCAGTCTAATAATTCTGTAATATATCTTATTTCAATGTCCAGTGTAGGCTTTTGTTTTATATTAATTTTCCAGCTGAGCTCTGGCTTTTCCTGTCCTGTTACTCATGCCAGGAACTTAATATTTGTGTAGCCATCACAGATGGAATCAAAAACTGACAGGCAACCTCATTTCCCACCACATGTATACCCTTTCCAACCTCCTGAAATGGCTTTTGCTGCTGCTACTATTGTTGCGGTTACTACTGTCATTCTGGGACTGGATATGATAAGCAGTCTTTGTCTTGATGGTGTGCACTGGGGTGTCCCATGACTTCTTTAATGCTCAAGGAGACTCTCATGCCCACAGCCCGTGAGCCCACTCTCACTCACATGCACTACTGCAAGGGATATCTACACTGCTCATGCATGTGCTCCATTTTCCTATCAGACTTTACTTACAAACACAAGTTCAAAGATAAAAATATTAAGAATATCAAAACTGAGACAAAAAAGCATTAGAATATAGAACCCTTCTGAGAGTTGGATGCTGCGTGCCTGACTAGATAGCACACCCATGAAACTAGCTATCTGCATTATTACTGTGTCATTTAATAGATGTTTCTTCTTTTTATTTTTTTTATCACCTGTTATATATGAGTACTTTCTAGGATTTATTGCTTTATCCTCAGCTCTTCACTCATCAGCAGAAAGTAGTCATCAAAACATCAAATGTTGATTTCAATAATCACCTATAATTTTTAACTCTATACTGGTCAACCTCTACATCCCTACTGCCTACTGGACACTAATTGCAGAGTTCAAACTGTTTAAGTTACAAAGATTTCCATGATCTTTAAACACTGACTCTTTTTCCTAATTCTCTAAATTCTGTAAACAGAATTCTACAAATTATCCAGGCTCAAAGCTCAGTGTTATCTTTATTTTCTTCTTTTGCACCATCATTTCTTTCTGTATCACTTCTTAATACATTTGGCCTTCATCATCTACCTTACACATTAGTTGTTGTTGTTGTTGTTGTTTGTCGTCGAGTCGGCCCCGACTCATAGCGACCCCTCCTTGGGTTTCCAAGACAGTATCACTAAGGAAGTAGTATTGCCCAACCTTCCTTCCGAGGAGTGGCTGGTTACACATTAGAGAATAGTAAAACATTAGCCTTCTTATGTGGTCTCTGCTTCTGGACGACCTTCCCTACCTCATCCTGCATGTAAGTACCTGAATAAACTGTCTAAAGAATTATTTTGATGGTGTCACTTCCATTTACAGCTAACCTTACATAGAATGATCTATTAATTATTCTCTAGTCTGCATAATTATGCAACTCTTCACCCCACTTACAAACACACACACACACACACACACACAGACCTATACACAGATATTTTCTACTTTGTATTAACTTTCTTTTTTCCACTCCACCTATTAACCTGGCAACAAAGAAAGCCTTAATTACTGGTATCAATCACTATCTTCTTTACTTTTTATTATCTTGTCTTTCCAGGTACATTAGAATGGAAATTAAGACCACTTGTTGGAGTTAAGCAATAGTTTCTCTTAGAGTTTCTTTGTTTCAAATATTACAGAATGCCCAGGAAACCTTAAAATAAGAAACAGAAACATGAGCTAAATGGAAAATAATTTGAATATTATCCACAACTGGGGCTAAGACAGAGAAAGACATTTCTGAAAGACTCGGTGGCCATAAAGGAAGTCTGAGAGTAAAGGGGTAAACAAAAGGATCTTAGAGCATGAGTGCCAAAAAAGTCTCATAAGATGTACTATAATGTGCAGCAGGGCCAAGATGACAGCTCCATTGTGAAACAAATATCCATATATTTCATATATATATATATATATATATATATATATATATATATATGTTTTTGTGTGCGGCCAAGTCGACCCTGACTCATAGCAACCCCGTCTTGGGTTCCCAAGGCAGTATCACTACAGAAATTAATTTCCCAGTCTTCCTTCTGAGGAGTGGCTGGTGGGTTTGAACCACCAGCCTTCTGGTTAATAGTCAAGCGCCTTAGGCACTATGCTACCAGAGCTATATAAGAAGGTAGTCAGACACAATCCCTTGACTGTTTCAGAGACTTAAAGGCAGGTAGGGTATTGAAGGTGTATAGTATGAAAAGTGAAGGCACTAGTATGCTCAGATTGGAGGATGTTGGCATGGAGAAGTTAGAGGCAGGATGGAACTTACTATGTGATTTGTTGGGAGAATATATTTGACTTTCTCTGGTTGGTGCTGAATTGGAAGAGGAATGAGGGAATAGGGAAGCTGGAAGCCATATTGATCAAGTCCTTTCTTTCCTGGTCCAATTGCTACAGAAGTTTGATTTGGCCATGTGGCTGGCTGCTGTGAAAGTGGTAGGTCACACAGTTCCATTGTCCTGTTAAGTTTTGACTCTTCCTCATTTGTATATTCAGCCACTCAATATGGATGTGTTATGAATAAAATTAGACAATCTATTTAAAAAATTTGGACAGTGTCTAGCTCAGCTTAGCACTTCATAAAGCATTGCTATTATCAGTCATGAGGATAATATTTATTATTACGTTTATGTTCTAAGCTCTAAGTTGCTTAGAAAAAGAAAGTCTGAAAAGTTTTTATTTCCTTCATCTATATCAGGTAAGACTTGTATTAAACCATAGGAAACTGTCCTTTTTGTAGGTTAATATGTTTGATTATCTACAATATCTAATGGTTTCACCAAATAATATTAATTAGAAATATGGTTGACAGTAAATGATAGCCTATACATTTATCTTGAAATGAATTTAAGATATCATCAATATCTTTTTTTACTTATTGTACTTTCCCTTATACTGCCACAGTATTTCATGTCATTCTTTGAAGACAGCAATGTTCTAGAAACAAGGTATGCATAATCACAGAGTGAGTGGATTAATTAGCAGAACAATTGCTTTACAAAAGAATCAACAATTAACATAAGGAAAGGCTATTTACTTTACCTTAACCTTCCATAGTGGTGTAGTGCCTAAGGCATTTTACTGCTATCCAGAAGGCTGGCAGTTCAAACCCACCAGTCACTCCCAGGAAGGAAGATTGCACAATCTACTTCTGTAGTGATACCGCCTTGGAAACCCAAGAAGGGGTTGCTATGGTTCGGATCCAACTGGATGACAGTGAGTTTAATGTTCCACAAAATTTGAAGGAATAAAATGTTTGAAATTTAATCACTTGCCTGCTGTGGTATTTTGCAATGTGTATTTAGAGAGAAGAGCTGCATAAATGAATTATTATGTGTAACTAACTATAAGAGGGTTAGTTCATTTGCTTTCTGATAAGCTGAAGAACTGCATGGAGAACTCTCACTTCCAGTTCTAGATTGCTTGCTTCCTGGATGTTCTTAACATAATGTGAGCCTAAGTTTTTCCTACTTAATAATTTTCATATAATCACCAGTAATATTTGTTGATGTTACTTTCAGGTCTATTTTTATGTAAATGAAAGATTTTGCAAAACAACCCTTCAATGAGCCTAATATCATTGTTCAGGTTGTATATCTAATTACTCTCTCTATTATCTAACCTACTTTGACACATTTTGGTAACTGGGTGGGGTGGAGGCCTATACACTTTATTTAAATAACCTGTTCACATTTTAGTTAATGGATGTTTCACCACCAACAAGCCTGATTTCTGTATGGTGTCCAGGTAAGCAAAAACATGAACATTAAATTTACTGGCTCTGAAATGAAATAAGCATTCCAGGTAGATGGTAGGTTGCTTTTCCCAGAAATCATCATTCATGGTATTATAACGATAATCACCAGAGGGATCAATTCAATTCATCTTTTTACTAGGCTATAATGAATACTCAAACTGTCTTGCCACTCATCTTTATAAGAAAATTTTTGCTTTCTGATAGCTGTAAACATATCCATTAATAGTGACTAAACTTGATTTCAAGCAGTGTTTTATTTTAAAACTAGAAGATAACTCCATCAGTTAAATAACTTTCTAAGTACTCAAATATTTCTGTGTAAATATTTCTTCTCTACAATTAAGAATCATTATTCTAAAATGGGAACATACTTTTGCATATGTTAATGTCACTCTTAGCATATTTCTATTCCATATATAAGGAGAAAAGTAAACTCCTCCACATCCAATTCCTGAAGGATATTTCTTTAAAGACTTTAGTGTTTCAAGAGAATGATTTGGCATAAGTACAAAAATCATTGAGCTTTTTATTAAAGTGTCTTTTATACTGCAGTATTTTTAATGCCATCAGGACACAAGCCAACACATATAGACTAATAAATAACTTAATGTCTTACAATGGATATCTGCTGTGGTTGCACATAATCAGAATTATTATCTGCCCAGTAGATGGGTGTTTTGCCAGTTGGATGAAACTTCTATTTGAACAGCTTTTTTGCAAAAAATGACTGAATATAAGCGAACATTTTTTTTCTTTTGTTATCTATTTCCCACGAAATAACTGAAATGACTTGGTTTCTAATTGCAAAGCTTCAAATTCATTTAAAACATACCAATTAAGAGGTAGTTATGATACCTTTTTTTATCTATTCTCATTTACTCTTCCTTAATTTTACAATTACAGAAATAGTACTGAGTGCAGTGAATATAAAACCAACTGTACAACTTCTCAGGATAATCTTCCAGGCATTTAGCAGCCTTTAGCCATATGGGCTTTGCTTGTACAGTTCCAAAATGGCTTTTATCCATATACATTTATGGAGACAATTTTTAAAAGAGGAAAATGTATTTGCATGATTTTAAGGACAAATGTTGGCAACTATGAAACCGACTTTGCTTCTGGCCAGATATCAGACATTTGTAAATCACTGTGTACAGGCTAGCCTTTTGGGAGATAACCTTGTGTTACTTCTTGTTTATCAGCAGCAGTCCAAAATACCAAAAAATGAGCATTACATTTTGGGGGTTATTTCTTAAATTTAAAGTCACTATACATTTCTTTCTTTTTTAAGGACAAGTACTTAAAGAATTATGTAGCTGATGTTATGGATGGGCCTGCTGATACCCAAGAACTCTCTTTACAGTAGAGCTTTGTGCCTATCCCCCAACTTCTATGTGTTTTGCTGTTGCCTTCAGAAGCTGGAATGGTTGCTTAATGTTGCCTTGTCCAGTGAAAAACAGCCAGGCCTTAGAGTTTACTTTTTCGTGTCAGACCAAGGATATGTGGCGATGACTCATTGGTCATGATAAAACTGGGTTAGAGAAGGGTACAATACTTATTCCCTTGACTGTGAGGTAAGTCCTTGTGTGGTGCAAATTTTCAGCTGCTAACCAAAAGTTGGCCTTTAACATTTACCCAGAGGTAGTTTGGAAGAAAGACCAAAATTAGCCAAGGAAAAAATTAGCCATTTTACTCTGACACACATGGGATCACCATGAGTCAGACTCAATTCAACAACAACTGGTAAAGATGTCTGAGAGGTGATTGCTATAGTGCTAACACATGTGGGGTAGGTTGAGAGTGGAACTTCACCTAAAATTGAAGCATTGTTTAGCTCCTTTCCTGTCCTATTCTGCTGCCATAACTTTCTTTTCTTCATTTCTTACATCTTGAACAATTTCTCTTTGAAAGATAAGCACAAGGCCATTTCCTATGAGGCAGAGGTTAAAGACGTCCCAAATGTCCAAACTATCACGCCATTCCATCATTTCAGATATTAACTCCTAGTCCTCCTCTTAGCAATCTTCCTCCTGTCTTAGGGTTCTGTATTTCACTGTAATGTCTCACAGAGCTCAAAGACCCGCAAGGGATCGTGCCATATAGTAGTGGTGGAGTCTCAGATGCTGGCCAGCTGGCAAATCTCAGGTCTGTAAGTAGATCTGGAGGATCCTCCAAATTCTTGGGGTTTGATGAACCTAAATCAGATCAGATAATGGCTGCTGTCTCAAATCCAGGGGTAAGATGATCATGAGCCAAAATGCAAAACCAGAGCAAGAGTACGTGAACCTTCTTACAAGATTCCTATATATACCCTTAAGGAAGCTAAGGGTGGTGATTTGAATTATCCCCTCTAGCACAGTGGGACTCAAGATATATCCCACCTGTTTTGGTTACTTTGTGCTGCTCCAACAGAAATACCCCAAGGGGATGACTTTAACAATCAGGAGTTTAAAAGTAGCTACTCAATTGCTTATGGCAGATACCACCACAGAACTGATTGCCAGTCATTATAGGGAACAACTACTACCAACTGCCCAGCCAAGTTGATACACAACATTAACTATCACACCACCCTAAAGAGGCATGGATAATCTGATTTACAATCATCACAATATAAATGACAGTGGCTAGAAGGTCCACATCAAGCAATTCATTGCACTTACCTTATGGTCTGCTTCTCAGAGAAACAACCTAAAATAAATTGTATCTGCATCTTTCATATTGTGTTGTGTATGGTTGTTGTTGTTGTTGTTATGTGCCATCGAGTCGGCCCAGACTCATAGCAACCCTTCCTTGGGTTTCCGAGGCAGTATCACTATGGAAGTAGGATTGCCCAACCTTCCTTCCAAGGAGTGACTGGTGGGTTTGAACCACCAGCCTTCTGGTTAGCAGTCAAGTGTTTTAGCCACTATGCTACCAGAGCTCCTAGGAGAGTGATTAATTTTTGTGGGATGAAGTATTATAAGCAATATGAGTAGAGTGGATAAAGGAGAGTTCCTTGTTTCTGAGGATTTAAGTACATAGATCATTTTATGATTCCTTCCTTTCTCCTCTTTTTGAGAAAATGATTTGTTGTGGCTCGTAGTTGTAAATTCTCAGAAATTATACAGCCTACTAGTTGATACTTAACTCTCACTACTGTCAAGTCAATTTTGACTCACAGTGACCTCTCCTTGGGATAGTTAACAGTGAACTTTAAATGGGTGGGTAGGTGGAAGCGTGTAAAGAAATTTCACCATATTGCACAAATCTTAGTTTTATGTTTCTACACGTATACACATTTCTTACATGGTTAGGGTCCAACGCCCAGGTCATTATGCAAAAATCAGTGTTATGTGAAAGTGTTATGAAGGAAAATGAAGGATGACCACATCAGATCACAAAATGGAAAATGGCTGCATTAATACATGACTGCCAAATACTGAGAATCAGGCTCAACCAAGGTGACACAATCTTACCATCACAGTCAATCTTACCCTAGCCTCACACCTCAGTATCTGTTGCTTCCAGAAATACATCATTAATGTACAAAATCTTTAGATAATAGATTTATCACTTATGTGTAAATGTGAAATATTAGATAATGAGATAGTGGATACATGTGGAGTAGGTGTATTTAATTAGGTTTAAGATTTCTCTCTCTGAATGTAGTAATTTCAGAAAAAAATCTTGAAACAGGTGGTAGAAGAAAAGTTAACTTCAGCTGTTCAATGGCCCAGGGGAAGAGTGTGACAGGAAAGATGATAATGCAAACAAAGATATCAAAATCATGTATCTTCAATTTTTAAATTTTAATTTCTAATTTTAAATGAGACACAGTCTATTAAAGCTAATTTATCTGTCATTATGATGAGCTCAAACAAATTTATAATATGTAATTAAACTTAGCTCCAGATAAGAATCTAGAAACTTATAATAAAACACAATATAATTATACTTCAAAGAATTTTGCAAGTTTATGCTATGTTCTTATTTGTGCATAAGAGTTAGAATCCATGACTTTTTTCTTTTTTTTTATGTAAGTGTTTTATTTTCAAAGAAAACATTTCCAAATAACTATACATGAGATTTTTAATGATTAAATTGTCTGTCATAATTCTTGGCTCTAGTCAGTAAGATACAATAATTAATGAATAAGTTAGTTGCTTTTAATGTTCCACAGTTTAGTGATATACAACTTGCAGTGTCTTAGAATCTTTTAGAGTTATGCCTGGATGAGCAGGCATCTGATATATTGCTTCTTTGGTAAGAGTATAATAGCCAAAGAACAATTACTAGCTTTGTGAGGATGGCATTTTATCAATGGAACTTCCATTAAGTTAGCCTTCCATCTTGTTAATGTCATGCTCTTTTTTCAAGACCTTGACATCATTATAATGTGTCATTGTAGAGGGAAAAATGTACTTTTTAAGTGCTGTAGATATAAATGTGTATGCCTGTCTCTGGTAAATTAGCATTCAAAGCTTTCTTGCTAAAGTCTTTTTAAGGACTACACAGGAAAAATATAGATATAAAAAGTATATCACTTTGACAGGCAAAATACCAGTTGCCCAACTGCTTGTTAACATTCACTCTTTACATATGGCATCCTCCCAAAAAAGTAGGATTTTAAAAACTATTTCTTATGGTATAGTTAGTGTTCAGTTTTGCTTTGCCCTAACAGGAAAGCTTAATCCAAATTAACCTGAATATTCATAAAGGTGGCATTTTAAATAGATATTCCCTATATATAAAGATTAATCTTACTCTTTAAAAATGAGTTGTTTTTAAAAAGTGAAAGACGTTTCACTCTTATGTAATTTCTCATTGTATTTTGTGGGGAGAGGGTGGATTAGAAAGTAGAAAGTATAATAAAATAATTTTTAATAACTAGGAGCTCTGGTAGCATAGTGCCTTAGGCACTTGACTGCTAACCAGAAGGCTGGTGGTTCAAACCAACCAGCCACTCCTTGGAAGGAAGGTTGGGCAATCTACTTCTGTGGTGATAATGCTTTGGCAACCCAAGGAGGGGTCGCTATGAGTCAGGGGGGCCAACTCGACAGAACATAACAACAACAACAACAAATAATACTATCAAAAGGCAGTTATGCCTATATAATGTCAAAATAAAACATTAAAAATTGAAAATTTCAGGCAAATGCCCAGTTTTTTGGTTGATAGGACTACAAGTGACTGACCTGATAGAATCCTTTTCACTCCAAGGAATTACCCAGCTGTTTGACGAAGCTGACCACAACTGTCAACACTATAAGTGGCATCTTAGAGAACAGAGAATTTTAATGTTCTCTCAATAAATATGAGTGAAAAATTCTTTACTAGCTAACCCTATAACTCTGATCATAAGGTAACTATTTCACAATGCCCTCAAAAGTGTTCAAAATATTCTCCTACCCATTTGGAGAGAAAAAATTACAGAAAAAGAAAACCTTTTCCACACAAACAAACTTATTGTCATCTCCTATTCAGCATATTCATACCAATTACTTTCTAGTGCTTGTTCAATTGTTGATAAATGTATTAAATATCTCTTATACTGCTAACATTTCTCACATTTTCCATAATCCAACAATGTATGAGCAAGGAATATAAATGAATTCAAATCCAGGTATTCCAAGGCAATAACAGGAGGATTTTTCATGTGGAGGAGAGCTATCAACGAATCACAGTTCAAATCTAAGATTCATCTTCCTTTCAGAGATATATCTGATAAATTAACCACTGCTGGGCCAAGAGATTGGATACAAGGAGGTTATAGGAAAAAAAAAAAAAAAAAGGGAGGGATTTAACTCATAGATTGAATGATCCTTTGTTCTTATACAAAATGGAAGAAGTCATCTAAACTTTATCAGCCCAGGATCAGTCTCAAGAATACATAGATTTGTAATTTTTGAATCCAGAGATTGAAGTAAACAATAAAAACAAAAATACATTCCATATATTTAAAATCTGTCTTCCATTTTTGACTTCTTGTATTTTCCTTAAATAATTGTTTTAGAAGGCCAGTCAATATATTTCAATACAACTTTGCATAAGTTATATGAACATATAGCTCTTAGGAATTTTATTTTAAGGTTTTATATTCTTTTCAGTTCCACCACATGTCTGTCAAATTGTTGTATTGTGGTGACTTCCATGCTGTTGTCAAGCTGGAGGCTATGCCGATGGCATTTCAAATACCACCATGATTGACATGTTTCAGTGGAGGTTCCAGATGAAGACAGACTCAGAATAAGGAAGAGGCCATCCACTTCACAAACAATAAGCCAGTTAAAACCTTATGAATATAATTGAACCACTGTCTGATATATTACTGGAAAACTTTATGAATAGCCCTGAAACATTGTACAATATAGTGTCGGAGATGAGCACTTCAGGTTAGAAGGCCCACAAAATATGACTGTAGAACTGCCTCCTTAGAGGAGAGTTGTTAATGATGTGGATAGAGTAAAGCATCCAGGACCTTCATCTGAGAATGTGCCATGACTCAAAATGAGAAAAAAACATCTGAAACATCTATTAATTATCAAAACATAGAATGTAGGAAGTATGAATCCATGAAAATTGGAAGTTGTCAAAAGTGAAATGGAATGCATAAAGATCAATATCCTAGGCATTAGTGACTTGAAATGGATTGGATTTGGCCATTTTGAATCAGACAACCATATGATCTCCTATGCCAGGAATGACAAATTGAAGAGAAATGTGTGTCATTCATCATCACAAGGAGTTGTTTCAAGATCTTTCCTAAAGTATGACACTGTCAGTGATAGGATAATATCCATATGCCTTCAAGGAAGACCAGTTAATACTACTATTACTCAATTTTACACACCAACAACCATCGCCAAAGATGAGGAAATTGAGCATTTTTTACCAAGTTCTGCAGTTTGAAATTGACCAAACATGCAATCAAGATGTCTTGATCATCACTAGTGATTGGAATGCAAAAGTTGGAAACAAAGAAGAATCATCAGTAGTTGGAAAGTATGGCCTTGGTGATAGAAATAACTCTGGGGATTTTATGATAGAATTATTGAAGACCAACAACTTACTCATTGCAAATACATTTTTTCAACAACACAAACAGTGGCTACACGTGTGGACTTCACCAGATGGAATGCGCAGGAATCAGATTGACTACATCTGTGGAAAGAGGCAATGGGGAAGCTCAGTATCTTCAGCCAAAACAAGGCCAGGAGTCAAGTGTGGAATACACCATCAACTGCTCATATGCAAGTTCAAATTGAAGTCCAGAAAAGCCAACATATGACCTTGATTATATAAAATAGATTTGATATTTTGAACACCAGTGACTGAAAACCAGAGGAATTGTGAGATGACATCAAGAACATCATCCACAAAGAAACCAAAATGTCATTAAAAAGACAAAAAAGGAAGACAAGACCAAATGGATGTCAGAACAGACTCTGGAACCTTCCCTTGAATGTATTGTAGCCAAAGACAAAGGAAAAAATGACCTGATAAAAGAGCTGAATAGAAGATTTCAAAGAACAGTTTGAGAAGGCAAAGTTAATTATTATAATGAAATGTGCAAAGACCTGGAGTTAGATAACTAAAAGGGAAGAACATGTTCTGCTTTTCTTAAGCTGAAGAGGAAATTCAAGCCTTGAGTTGCAATACTGAAAGATTCTATGGGCAAGATATTGAATGATGTAGGAAACATCAAAGAAAGATGGAAGGTACACACAGAGTCACTGTATCAAGAAGAATTGGTTGATGTTCATCCATTTCAGGATGTAGTATATGATCAAGAACCAATAGTATTGAAGGAAGAAGTCAAAGCTGAGTTGAAGGCATTAGTGAAAAGCAAGGCTACAGGAATTGACAGAAAACCCATTGAGATGTTTCAACAAATAGATGCCACACTGGAGGCCCTCACTTGTCTATGCCAAGAAATTTGGAGGACAGCTATCTGGCCAACTGACTGGAAAAGATCCACATTTTTATCCATTCCAAAGGAAGATGATTCCATAGAATGTGACAACTACTTAACAATATCATTAATATTTCATGCAAGTAAAATCTTACTGAAGATAATTCAAAAATGGTTGCAGCAGCATATTGAAAGAGAACTTCCAGAAATGCAAGCTGGATTCAGAAGAGGATGTAGAACAAGGGATATTGTTGCTGATGTCAGATGGATCTTGGCTCAAAGCAAAAAATACCAGAAAGATGTTTACTTCTGTTTTTGACTATGCAAAAGCATTCAATTGTGTGGATCATAACAAATTATGGATAGCATTGTGAAGAATGGGAATCCCAGAACACTTAATTGTGCTCATGAGGAACCTGTCCATAAACCAGAAGGCAGTCCTTTGAATGGAACAAGGGAATACTGCATGTTTTAAAATCAGGGAGGGAGTGTTTCTGGGTATTATTCTTTCACCATACTTATTCAATCTGTATGCTGAGTGAATAATCTGAGAAGCTGGACTATATGAAGAGTGCTCATCAGGACTGGAGAAAGATTCATTAACAACCTGCGATATGGAGATGACACAACTTTGCTTGCTGAAAATGAGGATGTCTTGGAGCACTTACTGATGAAGATTAAAGACTACAGTCTGAAGTATGGATTATACCTCAATATAAAGAAAACAAAAATCCTCACAACTCAACCAATAGCAGCATCACAGTATATGGAGAAAAGATTGAATTTGTTAAAGATTTCATATCACTCGGTTCCACAATCAACACCAGAGGATGCAGCAGCCAAGACATCAGACGATGTATTGCCCTGGGATAATCTGCTGCAAAAGACGTCTTTAAAGAGCAAAGATATCTGCTTGAAAACTAGTGTGTGCCTGACACAAGCCATGGCATTTTCAATTGTTTTATATATGTGTGAAAGCTTGATAATGAATACGGAAGACCAAAGAAGAGTTGATGCTTTTGAGTCGTGGTGTTGATGAAGAATCCTGTAAGTACCATAGACTGCCAACAGAACTAAAAAATCTGTCCTGGAGGAAGTGCAGTCAGAATGCTCCTTAGAGGCAACAATGGCCAGACTTCATCTTGCCTACTTTGGTCATATTGTCAGAAGGGACCATTCTCTGGAGAAGGATATGATGCTTGGTAAAGTGAAGAGTCAATGAGAAAGGGGAAGGCTTTCAATGAGATGGGTTGACACAGTGGCTGCAATGATGGACTCAGGTATAGCAAGGATTATGAGGCTGACACAGGACCATACAGTGTTTCTTTCTGTTGTACATAGGGTGGCTATGGGACTGAGACAACTCGATGGCACCTAGCAACAACAACAACAACGTTACCTTCTGTTATCTTTGTTCCTCATTCTCCTTCCTATTGTGATTACCTTCGCAAATAAGTAGTTTATCTTGTTATTGCCACTTACTCATCCACTGGATCTGTTTGCAACCTGTCTATTACACTTACCCTCACTTTTAAACTATCTAGTTATTTGACATTTTACATTTGTGACCATAGTAAAAAAGTCTACTATGTGACTCTTTTGTACATTAATGACATACATCTAGCAATAATGAAGACCAAGGTGTAAGGCCAGAGTAACACTGATTATGATGTGTAATGTTACTTGTAAATCCAGCTGGGGCATGATTCTCAGTGGTTTAACAGTTGTGTTGTTTTTGTTGTTAGGTGGCTTCTAGTTGGCTCCAAGTCATATATATTGTCCAAAATACATAAGATGAAGTCTCACCATCTTCCCTTTTAAGAAGTATTCTGACCATATGTCTTCCAAGAAAGATTTCTTTATTCTTCTGGAAATCCATGTTATATTCAATACTCTTCACAAACATAGTAATTCAAAGGCATAAATTCTTCTTCAGTCATTTTTATTCTTGTCCAGTTTTCACATGCCTATGAGACAATTGAAAATATCATAGCTTGGGTCAGTTCTAACTTAGTACTCAAAGTGACATCTTTGCTTTTTACCACTCTAAAAGGTCTTTTGCAGCATATCTATGCAGTGTAATAATATATCATGTTGATTTCTTGATTGCTGCTTTCATAGGTGTTGGTTTTGGATCCACATAAAATGAAATACTTGACAACTTCAATGTTTTCTCCATTTATCATGATATTACTTAATACTCCAATTGTGAGGATTGTTGTTTTCTTTATTTTTAAGTGTAATCATTACTGTAGTCTTTGATCTTTATTAGTAAATGCTCCAAGTCTCTTTCACTTTCAGCAAGCAATACAATACTGTATGTGATTCCTTCCTGACCACCATTTGTTTATGATTGAGTTCCAACACTTGGTGATGTAGAGGGTTGCTGGAAAATGGAAAGACCCTTAATGAGATGAATTGACATAGTAGCTGCTACAATGGGCTCAAGCATAGCAAGGATTATGAGAATGGTGAAGGGCCTGGCAGTGTTTCTTTCTGTTGTACATAGGGTTGCTTTGAGTCAAAACTTAGTCCACATCACCTATGAACAATATTTATGGATAAGACTGAGCATCTGCAAATCAAAACAACAATGAGATATCATCTTGCCCCAGCACTAGTACAAAGTTCAACAACAGAGAAAGTAACAAATGCTGGTGAGGATGTGGAGAGATTAGGATTCTCATACATGCTGGTGGGACTGTCAAATGATATGATCACTGTGGAAAGCAATATAATAATGCCATAAAAATTTGGAATTAGAAATACCATTTGACCCAGCTATTCCATTACTAGGTACATATCCTAAAAAAGTGAAATCCAGGACAAGAACAGATATATGCACACCTATGTTCATCGCAGCACTATTTACAACAGCCAAAAGATGGAAACAACCTAGCTGCCCACCTGTTCCTTTCCTTACTTGTCTCCCTGCCTCAAGCCTCTTTTGGTGTTTATGATTACATAGTGTTCCTAAATTAATCTCTTTATAGTGCACATCTTCAATCAATGTATTTTCCAGATAAAATATGTTTAATGACTGTTAATTTTAAACTGTATAAAATTAAAACCCTTTAGCCTAGTGTTCCCTCATGTTTCCTTGGAAAACTATAAAAATCTCAAATCTGTGTGAATTAAGCAAAAATGAAACGTATAGGAATGACATCGGGAAACTCACAATCAGTGGGACGACTTGAGAAACAGATTTACATGTCATGCATTAGGGGACAAGCATAGTCAAAATTATGCTACAAACCGATGCATTGAAGACTCCAGTGGGGCTGCCTTGATACATTCAGTAGTAGATAAATAGATTCTATCAATGGAACTGAACCCATGGACATCTTTGGAGAATAAATGTAGCTGACTCCACTGCTGCCATATACCTAGCTGGTCACTAGACCTGATTTAAAAAAACTGAGATATGTGCATGTTATTATCTTGCATCCTATCCTTGAACTCTACTTGCAAGAGAAATTTGGAAAGCAATTATTCTAGACCTTTCCACCTTCCTATATAAAAAGTACTTTGGAAGAAGGCTAGAGGGAAATGGTTTGAATATTAATAATTAATCATCATCTTAATAAAAATTGAACTAATTGCACTATGCAATGGGCAAAGCAGGGAACTCCCACCTTCATCACTAACAATGTGGCATCCAACATGTATTTGATTCTCACCTGGAAGTGGATGCAGTCTTCACCTTCCTACATCTCTATCCTTGTCATCAACTGTTCCAAGTGACACTGTCTCTCATCCTCAGCCACCCAAAGGTAGATAAAGGAGTACTAGTTATAAGTAAAGTGATTCACATGACCCTGCACTTCAGACTAACTGGCCCTCTCTCTCTCTCTCTCTCATTCTTGACCAGGTCAGCAACATTGGCTGCAAGTTCAGAAATCCACATGACTTTCTCCACTTCAGACCACTGGACCCCTTCTCTGATCTTAATCACTGAAATGAGGTCAGAGCACACAAACTAAAATCCTGAGTCTTTCAGACAGCCAGTTAGGCAGATGTCTGCCCCTTCACGTTGTCACTGCTCCCTTGTAGGTTCATTAATTCCTTGAAATAGTTCACAGAATTCACAGAGAGTAACTATGTTTATAGTTACTCAATTATTATAAATGGAAAGAATACAAATAAAGGGACACAGAGAATGTTCTGAGAGGAGTCTAGGCATGAGGCTTCCATTGTCCCCAGGCATGCCCCACCCACTGTAGAGCTTATGCTCATGCCAACACAGGAAGCCCCATAACTTCCGTGTACAAAGTCCTTTGTTAGCTTCATTTCACAGTCATGAATGATTGAATTATGCCCACTCCCTTCCTGAAGTTGGCTGACCAGGTGTGGTCTTTTTGCTTCCACTCATTTACAACATTTTTAAATGTTGCCTAGCTGTTTTAGAAGACAAAGATATATAAATTGCTGGGTAATTCCATAGGGTAAAATTTAGGAACCAAAAACAAAGGCCAAATTATTTTGTGTGTATATGTCAAGCAGGTAATACCTGTATTGGATAAGATGGTAGCAGAGATGGAAAGAAGAAGAAGTAAAAAAAAGATTCAAAATATTTGTTGGAGAAAAAATTGACAGGACCTGATAATGATTTGCATGTTTGGCATGTGACAAAACTCTGAAGACTAAGCTTCATTATATTTCACTCCAACTATTTCAACACTCTTAACTGTCTGACTAGCCACCACATTTGCCTTACTCACTTTCCCTGTATTATACAGTCTTCTGTATTTCCAGGTTATTATATAATGCAAAATGGAATATTACTGAGTACACTATAAATCTATAATTTCCAAATTTAGTTGATTTTTGTGATAGTAGAGATCCAATCAGGACACAGAAACCACAGAGTAATTTGAACAGGAAAGTTTTCATATGAATAATAATTAGTTATAACAGAGGAACAAATCTAAAGGATACAGAATTCCAAACAATACCCTGAGGCTGAAGGAATACACTCAAGGAAAGAACAAATTGGGAAAGTGATCTCTATTCCAAGGCTGCAATTCAGATCTCATTGGAGATGGTGTGATTACAGCTTGCTGGATGGCAGAAAATGTTATTGGGATGCTCCAGGTCTGCATTTGTCCCCAGTCACTGAGACACAGTCATCTTCAAAGGCATGTAGGAAACATCTCTTCAGGGTACAAGTTGTCTAAAACTGGTATAGCTGTCAGCAGTATAGGTGGAGCAAAATGGATAAGGAGGCCACTTGTTCTGACCTCCTCTAATCCCACAAGAGGAAGACAGAGTCACCATCAATAACCCAAGGCCTATTCCTGCAAGGCCAGACATGCTGCCTCCCTCCAGCCCTTTCACCAACTGTTCCTCCCAAAGCACCACCACCTCTCTCCTGGGTTCGATAATTCACTGCAGTGGCCACACAGAACTCACAGATTATGAGGTTTATTAGGGAAGCATCAGGCTGTAGTTCAAGTTCAGGAAAAACACTCAGTCTCTCTCCCAGCCTGCTATCTCTCATCCAAGTCTCTCACAGTCTCTCTTCCAGCAGTGCATGTGCCTCGGTGTCTTACTCAGCAACGCGTGTCTCTTGCATCTCTTTCCTAGCAGCACATGTCTCTTTCAGTAGTGCATGTCTCTTTCAGCAGCATGTCTTCCTCAATCAGCAGTCAGAGAGAGTTCTGCCTTTAGGAGGCCTCGTTTTGAGCCTGGCAGGGTGGTCAAACTAGCCAATCACAGCATCAGAACTCTAAGCACCTGAGAGAGAGTGGGAACCTCCCAGAACATTGTATTGTACCACGCCCAACAGAAATAACCCAGATGGATAACATTTACAATCAGGAGCTCCTCAGTTGCTCATTCCACCACTGAGTTTACAATGACTCAGTTTCTCTTTTGGGTAGAAAAGCCATACTAAGTCATTTACTACACTGCAGGTGGGAAGACAATACTGGCCAGGACAGATTGCTGATGGACTGTATAGTCTGGGTGCACATCTGAGACAGCACATTATTGACTATGCATTAGTGGTTTATACATCACTGTATAACAGGAACAACAAAGAAGCAAATAGAAAGAAACCACAACCAGGAGAAAAAATGCTTTCCTCTTGCAACATCTCACTAGATCCCTCTACTACCAAAGCTTAAACTTGTACTCACAGCAAAAGAGAAATGTATATAGTGTCTAGCTCCTTTATAATGAAGCAGGTAATGAAGGGTGGATTTGGCTTTTCAGCTTTCTTTAGCACATTTCTATATATTTTTGAACTCCTATATGGCAGTGAAACAATTCTGTCTTTCCACCTATGAAGATACAGCTATAATTCTAATACTGAGTTTTATTACCATTTCCCTATATATGAAAATGAATAGTCATTGTATTCATCATGGGATATATTAAATGTTCCACGAATTTCATCACAGAACCACTGAAAATTCTATTGTCTAAAGAATAAATGGTAAAATTATTCTCCCAACAACTCACATATGAAATAAAAATGTGAAGAAGAGAAAAAAAAGAGATAATTAGTATATACAACTAAATATATAAACATAGATAAAGCAAGCAACAGAAATATGTAAACATATTACAGTCCCTATTTCTATAATTGGTCACAGGGGTAATTATTATCTATGGCTTTCTCCCTTTGCTCCCCATATCGTATTTCCATTGTCCTCAGTATGAACATCAACTGGCAATGAAGCACTAAACGCAACTCTTTCCCCATAGAATCACCTGAATTTCAATTATAGGTTTTATTTTCCTATCATATAGCAGCAACATAGTATACTATTGTAGTAGAGGTTGATTTCTCCAATTAGTATAACAACTCACCCTCCTTTTTTTTTTTTTTTCCTTGTGATTGAGTGAATTAGTGGCATTGATGTCTGGAATAGTCAGGAGGCATCTTCTGCTTGATTGGATATTTTATTATTTGCTCTGTCAGAGCCTTCTTTTCTTTGATATTAAGACCTCTAACTACAGAAATAAAATTGCTGGGAAGGGAAGCAAAATTCTGCAAGTAACTGATTACATCTAATGGAGACAATTCCCCCTACACACCTTGAATCCCATATACATGCATTCTACATATAATAATCTTTGATTCAAAGAATATAGTACTGAATCTCATCCTTTATGTATGTTAGAAAATGGTAATAGTCTTTAGTAAGCCTTCCCACATTTCATTTAGATCAGCCATTTCAATGTGAGTATGAGACCAAACTTCACTTTCTTGGCTGCGAAATTACTTCTGTAATCCAAAGCAATGCTGTGTGGAATGCTATGGCAGTGGCAACAGCATTCCATGAATCCACAAATGGTGCTACAAGCATAAGCACTATTAGCAGGGAAGGAAAATTTATATATAGAATATGTTTCTCTTCTAATAACAATACATAATTGTTTATTGATGATAATAATGATGGGAGTGCAATATAATGACCCTGACACCAGGAAACTAAGCTGGTACCCCTGGGGAGCGGTGTAATATCAAAAGATTAATATTGGTCTCTGTCATTAACAGATGATGCATCCACATTAAATACTCAGATTACCTGGCCTGCAAGGACAATCACAGAGTTTTTCAGGAATGCACATGCTGCCTTCATTAATGTATATGTAAATGTGAGAGTGAAGGAAGTGTCTTCTGGGCCTTCCCTTGTAAGGTAGCTAGAGAGTGGGTGTGCAGTTCACACGTAATTTCACCCCAATATTTCTATCTTCCTAAGCCACAGGGTTTTCACTTTCACACCATGCAAAGATAATTGTGAAATATTAATGAAATATAGGTACTGTATAGTCCAAATTTCAGTCATCTTAACAATTAAGCTGTACAGTCACCCTTAGTTTCACAAGCTAATATAATAAACCCAGAATCTCTGACAAATGGACTTACATCAATAAGTCTGGTATAATCTAAAGCTTTCTTCCCAAGGTTCTGCTAAAATACATTAGCAGAATTTTAGGGTATAAGCTATTTCCTCCTAAGTCATGGTATATACCTGCCTACCTAGAGCATGTTTTTATTTGACCCTAATTATAGATCTAGTGTCAACAGAAGACAGGAGTTCTGGTAGCATCCAGAAGGCTGGAGGTTCAAATCCACCAACCACTCCTAAGTAGAGATACAGTCTTGGAAACCCAAGGAAGGGTCACTATGAGTTGAGATCAACTGGACCACAGTGATTTTTTTTTTTTTTTCTTTTTGGTTTGTTCAATAGAAGATTGAGATAGATCCTGAGGAGAATGAGCATCAATTTTCAAGGAATGTGCCTCTGATGATGTTATTATAGGATTATCAAGCAATAGAAGGGTAATATCCTCAGACAATGGATGAAAATATTAAGGTACTTCTACAAGTAATGGAGGATCAGAGTGCTCTGGAATTCAATGCTGTCAACTTCATCTAAGTTCATTCAGATATTCCAATTCCATGGCATAATGCCTAGGACATAATGCCTAGGCAATCTGCTTCTGTAGTAAT
Organism: Orycteropus afer afer; assembly: GCF_000298275.1. Classification (NCBI taxonomy): domain Eukaryota; kingdom Metazoa; phylum Chordata; class Mammalia; order Tubulidentata; family Orycteropodidae; genus Orycteropus; species Orycteropus afer. The sequence continues at coordinate 4,776,015 of NW_006921746.1, read as the reverse complement.
ACCACCTTGGAAACCCAAGGAAGTGTTGCTATGAGTAGGATCCAACTCGAAGGCAGTGAGTTTTTTTTTTTTTTTTTTTTTTGGATTCCTTCTCAATCAATGTGGTACCTTTCCTGTGAGAAACTTGACAAGATGGGTTATTTAATGGTCATTGTTTTTCAGCAAACCACATGGTTGTACTTTGTGTTTTATTTTCAACATCAATCTTGTGGCTATAGAAAATTAGTTTATTTATTCATTTATTTATTTCAGGATTGCCACAGAAACTTTGTAGTTTTCAGACCTTAATTTTACATGATAGATAAAGAGTTGATAATATTATTTTATTTCTATAAGTATTCAAATATATTCAGAATAATTCTTCTCACACACACTATTTATGGTCATTATTACTACACATCTATCAAGTGTAGCAAAATCTTTGATCCCAATGCACTAGCTTCAATCAACCACATGTAATAGCTCAATCAACTGTGATATTCATTTGTGTATACCATGGATTTAAGCAACCTGATTTCTTATTTGCAAAAAGCTGAGCACTATGCTCATGCTCAAAATTATGAGGAGATGAATTGCCACATCTTATCTTTTTGGGTCTACTTCCTGGGACAACTTCTGTTACCAGTTCTATATCAGTCAGTATCTAGTCAGGACACAGACACCACAGAGTAATTTTGAAAGGGTAAACTTTAAGAATTAATAAGCTTAATTGGGAAGTAACTATATATCACATGATAGAATTTTGCAAGACCAATGACCTATTCATTGCAAATACCTTTTTCCAACAATGTAAATGGTGCATATGCATACGGATCTCACCAGATAGAATACACAATAATCAGATCAAGTACATTTGTGAAAAGAAGCAATGGAGAAGCTCAATGTCATCTGTCAAAACAAGACCAGGAGCTGACTGAGAGAGAGATCATCAATTGCTCATACTCAAGTTCAAGTTGAAGCTGAAGGAAATTAAAACAAGTCCATGAGATCCAAAATATGATAATTTTTTTTAAGCAACCCACTTTTAATGTAAAAAACTTATAATGCACTGAAAACACAAAGAAGGAAACAAATTTAATGATTCCAAGACAGGCATTGTTGGAGTTCCGGTAAGATGGTGGAATAGGCAGAAAGACTACACAGACCCTCTTCAACAAAGAAAAGGGGAACCAATTGACACAGATACAGAAGATAATCCTAGATGCCTGAGCTTTGAAGGGAAGGCTGTAGAAGTGGACTAAACTCCAACTGGTAGAAGAATTTGAATGAAAACACCAAAAAAGGAGACATACAGAGCTGTGGTCTGGCAGTAATCCTGATGGCACAGACAGCTTGGATACTGCTGAATGGGGTAAGGACCTAAGAATTAATCCCCAAATCAGGCCTGCTAGCCAGGGACTGAACAGAGGCTGCTCTGGTGGCTGGTGAATAAAAGGGAAAGCAGCGAAGAGGACGGTGGGGTGAGCTGTGGCATTTGTCTGTCCAGAGGGCACAGCCATTTTGAATATTTACAAGGGCCTTGACCATTTTAGACATTTAAAGTGACAATATTCTCGCAGATTCCAGAGACTTAAAAACAGGCTCCACTTGCTAGAACCACAAGTACATTCTGGACACCCATGATTGGAAAGTTGCAACATTCTCCCTGTTACTCTTATACCCCACACCCTCTTGGCCATCCCTCACTCCCACCCACCTACTAGGCTGGCAGGAATTCCACCCCAGTCTGTGTGCTCAGAAAGAGCCTGGGTGCCCTGCCCCACCTGGCCCTCTTTCTTTCTTTTTCTTTAGTTTTTTTTGTTTCTGTCTGTTTTATAATCATTATTATTCTTGTTATTTTCCTTATTATT
>NW_006921746.1:4770713-4773969 GCF_000298275.1 Orycteropus afer afer | reverse complement strand
CTCTTATTACCCTCTCTCCAGATATTGCAGGGTTTTTTTTTCCCCCCTTTTTTCTTTTTTTGCTTATTGTTCCTGTGTGATTACACAGTTTGTTTTCTGTTCATTTGCTTTTATTTTTTATAGCTATTCAATTGTTATTTTTGTATAAGTGACTGGGAGACAGAAACAGTCCCCATAGGACACAATTACACATAAACCTCCTGCAGCTTCACTTACTGAGTGAGAGCCATCACTTCCTTGTCCACCAATGGGCCAATGATAAACAACCACCAAGAAGAGCCTGACTCACTCTTAGCTGCTCTTCACAGTCAACAGAGATCTAAATACAATGTCACAATGCCTCAGAGGCAACAGATCATCTCCATTCACACAAACATGCAAGGTAAAGTGGTAGAAAAAAGGGAGCAGGATACAGACCCAGAATGCATCCCTAAAGATGAAGCAGGATTGGAACTCCCTGAGAAGGAATTCAAAAGAATTATATTTAGGTATCCTCAAAGGATTGAGAGACAGATAGATCAAGGAAAACACAGACAAAACTCTAGAAGAATTTTGGAAGAAAACACAAGAAAAAAATGACAAATGAAAAATTATAAATGATTCTAAATCTACAGATAGAAATACAGAAGATTAATACTAAATTGTCAGAAATAGATAACACACTGAAAGGGCAAAGGAGTAGAATTGAGATGCAATGGAAGACAGAATTAATGAGATTGAAGACAAATACCTGAATACTTTTTTGGAAATGGATCAATCAGAAAAAAAGGTCAAAATAAAATGAAAAGAGCCTAAGGTTCTTGTAGGATACTATCAAAAGGAATAACTCACATGTCACTGGAATTCCAGGACAGGAAGAGAAAAAGAAAACCACTGAGAAAATTGTCAAAGATTTGTTGAAAGAGAACTTCCCAGCTATGATGAAAGATGAGAATATATCCATTCAGGAAGTCCAATGAACCCCAAACAGGTTAGATCCCAAAAGAAAATCACCAAGGCATATCATCATCAAACTCATCAAAGTCAAAGACAAAGAAAGAATCTTGAAAGAAGCACAGGAAAAACAAAAAGTTACTTACAAAGGAAAACCAATAAGAATAAGCTCTGATTTCTCAGAACAAACCATACAAGCAAGAAGGCAGTGGGATGGTATATATAAAACCCTAAAAGAGAAAAAAATATTCAACCAAGAATTATGTGCCTGGCAAAATTGTCCCTCAAATATGATGGGGAAATTAGGAGATTTCCATATAAGCAGAAACTAAGGGAATTTGTTAAAACCAGACCAATCTTACAAGAGATACTAAAAGGAGTCCTTTGAACAGAGAACCAAAAATAGCAAATAATAACTGATCGTTAGCATGAAAGATGACATAACCCAGAAACCACAGTTATGGACATATCCAAAGTAAAATGAGCTTACAAGATTGTAAACAGGGAACTAGAGGCATCAATTGGCAAGTGAGGACAACTACAAACAAAAAGAGGGAAAAGATTGTGTAGTTACAGAACTTCTAAATGGTAAAGAAGTTAAGAGAGTTGCAAGATAGAATGGACTGTTCTAAACACAGGGAGAAAATTATAAATCACATGGTAACCTCATGATAAACCTTCATATCACAATAAAAAAGGTTGAGCACAAATATTCAGGACATACTAAAATAACAGGAACAAAGGAAATGAGAATACAATTCATAAACATAATGAGCTCAGCACAGAAAATAATATGGAACAAAGAAACCAGGGACAGCATGAAAAAGCCATAACAAAATGACAGCAACCAATTCATACTTCTCAATAATTACACTGAATGTTAATGGATTAAATGCACCACTCAAGAGATGGAGATTGTAGACTGGATAAGAAAACAAAACCCATCAATATGCTGTCTACAAGAGACATACCTTAGAAACAAAGACAAAAATAGACTGAAAATCAAAGGCTGGAGAAAGATATATCAAGCAAATGGCAACCAAAAAAGTGCAGGAGTGGAAATATTACTTTCTGATCAAATTGACTTTAAGACAAAAACCATCATATGTGAATCAATTGAACAAGAAATATAACCATAATAAATATGTATGGACCTAACTAAAGAGCTGCGAAATACATAAATCAGATTTTAAAAGAATTGGCAAATAGATTACTCCACAGTCATAGTAGGAAACTTTAATACACTACTTTCAATGAAAGATAGAATAACTGAAAGGAAACTCAACAAAGATACAGAAAAGCTAAACAATACAATCCAGCAACTTGACCTTATAGAAATTTTTACCTAACACTTCAATCAACAGCAGCACATTATACATTCTTTGCCAGTGCACATGGAACATTCTCTAGGATAGACCATATGTTAGGCCATAAAGCAAACCTCAGTATATTTAGGAACATTGAAATACTGCAAAGGATCCTCTCAGATCACAATGCCATCAAATTAGAAATCAACAACAGGGAGATCAATGGAAAAAGAGCAAACATATGGAAACTGAACAACATCCTTTTTAGGAAAGACTGGGTAAGAGAAGAAATAAAAAGTGAAATTCAAAAATTCCTTGAATCAAATGAGAATGAAAACACAACATACCAAAATCTTTGAGACCCAGCAAAAGCAGTGATCAGAGGACAATTTATAGCAATACATGCACACATCAAAAAAGAAGAAAGAACCAAAATCAACACTTTAACCCAACATCTCCAACAATTAGAAAAAGAACAGCAAGAAAAGCCTACAGTCTCCAGAAGAAAGGAAATAATAAAGATTTGTGCAGAATCAATTAAATAAAATAGAAGGGCAATAGAAAAAATCCACTAAACCAGAAGTTGGTTTCTTGAAAAGATTAAAAAAAATTAACAAACCACTGGCAAATTTAACATAAGAAAAGAGGGAGAGAATACAAATAACATGAATAAGAAATGAAAGGGGTGACAGAACAATAGAACCAACTGAAATAAAAAGGATAATATTAGGATACTATGAAGAACTGAACTCCAACAAATTTGAAAATCTGGAAGAAATGGACTGCCGAGGTCCAGCCTCAGCTGTGGGTCTCTGGAGAGAGAGGTGGTGTCGACGAGATGAAAGAGATACACTCACACAAGATGAAGATGTGCCCCACATAATGAGGTGGCCTTCTTTATTTTATACTATATTGCAGATTACATGAGATAATGACAAAGCAAAATGACAAACCCACAATTCTGGGTACATTCTTGAATCAGTTCATGGCTGTGGGCTATTAACTTTACAATAACA
>NW_006921746.1:4768876-4770538 GCF_000298275.1 Orycteropus afer afer | reverse complement strand
AAACATCCCAGAACATTCCCTTAATCTAGAACATCTTATTTCTGAGTAAATACAAGTTTAATCCTGTTATAATTAACTATATCCAGAACTTATAAAACTATTATTGAACTTATAAACTAGACTTACATCTTATCTTATCTAACTTATCTATCATTAACATTATATGAGTAAAATGTGCTAGAAAATGGGGTTAACTAAGGCATGAGGAAATGGTCAGTGTGAAGAAAACAATATGGGGCCAGAACGTGTGACTCAACCTTGTGGTTGGCACTATTCTCTGAATTACCACCGGCCTGGGGGTGCAGATGGGTCTACATAGTCCATCAACATATACTTGTGGCCTTTTAATTTCTTAAAGTAACTGTTCCATTGCTTGATTAGAGTATTTCTCTGTGCAGTAGTTTTACACCTAGGCCCTGATCATTTTAATCTCTCTAAGAAAGGGAGAGAGTTAAAAGGAACTCTTTTTCCATCTTACCCACACCATTCTATTACCTTCTATGTATGCCCCAGTATAAGAAAGAGGAAGGTCAGGACATCAGGAAGGTTTAGGCTCCCCTCCCCGAGGAGGATACTAAAGTCTACCATTAATTCTATAAGCTACATTAGGAGGAAGCTTAACTGTAGGAGGCAGCCAGTTAGGCCTATCAGGAGTAATCCCTTTTCTATGTTGTGCTGCAGGGGTTGGTATTATAGGAGGTTGAGTAGCCATGAGATCTGTCCACCAATGTGAATTCTCTATGTCTTTAAGATTGCCAGGGGCCTTTCCAGCTCTGGCTCATCATGGGGATTTCTAGGAAAACCAGGATTTTTAGAATTGGAAATCAGAGAGTCATCTGGAAGGCAGCCTGATTCATGGGAAACATGAAAATCAGTTTTGGACCCTCTGGGATGAACCATAAGGAGTATGATCACCATAAAGATTATTGTAGCAATTAAGATAACAGATCAGAATACAATTGAAAGTAAAAAGTGGAATTGGCTTCCACCGAAGACTCTTGACATCTGGAGCTTTGTCAAGCAGCAGTCATAGAGGTCTGGACATCAACAATGGACAGATTTCTAGAAACACAAAACTTACCTAAACTAACACAGACTGATGTAGAAAATTTGAACAGATCCATAATAAACGAAGAAATTAAACAGGTCAAAAAAATACTACCAACCAAAAAAAATGTCCTGGCCCAGACGATTTCACCAGAAAATTCTACCAAACATTCAGAGTAGAACTGACACCAATCCTACTCAAATTATTTCAAAACATAGAAAAGATGGAATCCTCCCTAACTCATTTTATGAAGTAAGCATAACTTTGACACCAAAACCAGGCAAACACATCACTAAAAAAGAAAACTTCCCACCAATATCCCTCATGAATATAGATGCAAAAATCTTCAACAAAATCCTAGCCAATACACTCCAACAGCATATCAAGAAAATAATTCATTATGACCAAATGGGGTTCCTATCAGTTATACAAGGATTGTTCAACATTAGAAAAACAATCAATGTCATCAATCATATAAATAAAACAAAGAAAAAGAACCACATGATCATATCAATTGATCCAGAAAAGTCATTTGATAAAATCCAGTACCCATTCCTGAACAAATCTCTTAACAACATAGGAATAGAGGGGACATTCCTCAACATAATAAAGGG
>NW_006921746.1:4763403-4768540 GCF_000298275.1 Orycteropus afer afer | reverse complement strand
GACACAAAAGACCTCTACAAAGAAAACTATAAAAAACTACTTCAAGAAGCCATAAGAGATCTACATAGATGGAAAAACATCCCATGCTCATAGATAGAAAGATTGAACATTGTGGAAATGTCAGTTCTACCCAAAGAAATTTATACATTCAATGCAATCCCAATCCAGATCCTATCAACATTTTTTAAGGATATGGAAAAACCAATCACTAACTTTATATGGAAAGGAAAGACCCTTGAATAAGCAAAGTATTGTTGAAGAAGAACAAAGCAGGAGGTCTCACACTGCCAGATCTCAAAACCTATTATACAGCCACAGTAGTCAAAACTGCTTGGTATTGGTACAATGACAGACACATAGAGCAATGGAATAGAATTGAGAACCCAGAAATAGATCCATCAACCTATCGTCAGCTGATCTTTGACAAAGGGTCAAAATTCATTAAATGCGGAAGAGAACATTTGTTTAATAAATGGTGCTGGCAAAACTGGATATCCATTTGCAGGAAAAAGAAACAATATCTGTACCTCACACCATACAAAAAAACTAACTCCAGATGGATCAAAGACTTAAATGTGAAATGTAAAACTATAAAGTTCCTCAAGAAAAAAGTAGGGGAAAATTTAGGGGCTTAATATATGGCATAAACAGACTATCAATTATAAACCAAAATGCACAAACAGCAGAAGAGAAACTAGATGAATGGAACCTTCTAAAAATTATATATTTTTGTGTTTCCAAAGACTTCTCCAAAAGAGTCAAAAGAGAACCTACATAATGGGAAAAAAAGATATTTGGCAATGACATATCTGACAAGGGACTTATCTCTAGAATTTATAGAAAACTCCAACAGCTCAATAACAAAAAGACAAATAATCCAATTAAAGAATGGGCAGACCACATGAATGGACTCTTCATCAAAGAGTCTATTCAGGCAGCCAATTAACATATGAAGAAATTTTTATGATGATTAGACAACACAGAGATGCAAATCAAAATGAGACACCATCTTGCCCCACACTAGTAGCAAAATTTAACATGACAGAAAATAACAAATGCTGTCAAGGAGGCAGAGAGATTGGGACTCCCATACGCTGCTGGTGGGCTGTAAAATGGTACAGCTGCTATGGAAAGAATATGGAGATTCCTTAAAAAGTTGGTATGGTAGTTCAGTTTGAGTGTCAAGTTGGCTGGGCCTGGTTGAATGGCTGGGCAGCTAGATGTCGTATCCCTCATGATGAGACTGTTAACCAACTTCATTGTGGAATCTATTGTGAGCAGCTGAGTAGCTGCCTTAGGTAATGTGGTCTGGTTCCTGTATATAAGCAGAAGCTTTGGGGAATTGTCTCTAGCTTATGGTACACTTGGATGCTGCATGTAGCCTTGTTTTTCAGCAGCCTGCCATGCTCTGCCCACCTTGGGACTTACAACGGACTTGAATTAATGGCTTGCCATGTGGTTTGGTAACATCGGACTGTGTCTTTTTACTTGTCAACTTGGGTTTGTCAGCCTCAGCAGCCAGAAGCTGAGTTAAGAAAAGCCTCCAGCTTCAGTGTTCCAGGAGCAGGAGGCAGAGCTGCAACCCAGGGTTGAGGGGCTTTCACCCAGCCCCTAGAGCCTGACACTTTGAACTTGGACTTAAAGCCTCCAAACTGCAAGAAAATAAACTCCTGTTTGTTAAGGCCATCCCATTTGTGGTATATTCTTGTCAGAGTGGTACCAGGTAACCAGAACAGTTGGAATTAGAAATACCACTTGACCCAGACATTCCATTATTAAGTATATATAGTAAAGAAGTGAGAGCGAGGACAAGAACAGATATATGCAAGCCCATGTTCATCGCAGCACTATTTACAATAGCCAAAATATGGAAACAACCTAGGTGTCCATCAACTGAGAAATGGATAACCAAGCTACAGTTACTGCACACAGTGGAATACTATGCAACCTTAAAGAATAACATAGAATCTGTAAAACTCCACATAACATGGATAAACTTGGAGGACATTATGCTTAGTGGAATAAGTCAATCACAGGACAAATATTGTATTAGTTCATTATCATAAAATGTCAAGGAAAGGTTTATATATGGAAGGAAATTTTCTTTGTTGGTTACCAGGGGTGGAGGTGTGGGTGGGGAACACAGTTAGATAGGTAGAGATAAATATTGATTTGGGTGAAGAGAAGGACAATGTACCAAATGTGAGTGATCAACATGGTGGCAAGACACAGAGAAGTGCATGGGAGATGCAGACAACAAAGATGAACCCTTTTGCACATACAGTACTGCCTTGTCAGTGAAGGCTAACAGCAGTATATGGGTGGATAGATGGGTGGACAGGCTGAACTATTAGGTATGTCTATGCAGAGGGTAGTGTACACAAGACCATGTATAGGGTTGGCAGACAATGGTTCTACAAGTGTATTTGTATGTTCTGTAAGAATTCCCAGGTGTATAGTAGAACTGATAAGGGACAAGGTTTGTAGTAATCTCTTGGCCACAGCTAGCTACCCAGAGGGACCAAGTAGTTGAACCTGTGGGGTCAGGACCATAGTCGCAGGAGACATCAAGCTCAATTGGCATAACATACTACACAAACATTGTTCAACATTGTGTTCAACATTCAAAACATTGTTCAACCTCCTACTTTGGCGAGTAGCGACTGGGATCTTAAAAGCTTGCAAGCAGTCATCTAGAGGCAACAATGGATCTCTCCTCATCCAGAGCAAAGAAGAATGAAGAAAACCAAAGATTCATGGAAACAATTAGTCCAGGCAACCGGTACACCACAGGATCCTCAGCCTATACGACTATGAGGACAGAAGAACTAGATGGTGCCCGGCTACCACTGTCAACCACTTTGAAGGAGATTTATGTAGGAGATCCTGGATAGAGAGGGAAAACAATGTTGAACAAAACTCAAAATCATTTGGGAAAAAATAAAATTACAAGGGACCAGGTGTGCTGGTGTGATAAAGCCTGGTGGAACCACTGACACTATAGCCACTAGCTACCCTTCAGGTCTGGAATTGAACTCACACTTGTGGCTTCCAGCCAAACAAAAGATAGGCTTATAAATTGAAGATTTGCCCGAGATAGATACATTCCTTGGAGGAACAATCATGAGAGAAAAAAGGGTTGTTTATGTACAGGGAGACAGCTTAGGGGGCAAGAGTGCCTGGTGGGATGGACACAGGGAAGAGGTAACTATCTGGAGGAAGTAGGAGGGGAGCTGTTGCATTGGGGTAAGTTGTAGTCAATGTCATGAGACAAGGTGTATGTGAACAGCTGTATGGAAAGAGAATTTGCTCTGTAAACTTTCACCCAAATCACACATAAACACACACACACACACACACACACATACACACAAAAGACAGGCACTGTTATAATATTGGTGTACACACTCCATATAGATGCATTTGCATAATGTGTGTGTCTGTGTAACCAACATAAATCTAGGCATCCCCTGTGTAGTAGTGGCAATCAACCTTCTTATGGGGCCCTATTACACATCACTGTATTCACAAAGAAACACAGATCTAACTCCATAGATATGGAGGATTTTACTGAAAGTGTAATGGAACGATGAAAGAAGGGGTTACATCACATATCACATAACAACATTTTCTTAAAACCATCTATTTATTTAACCCAAATACTCCATTCCCTGTAGTTGGTGCACCTCTATCTCCCCTCTCTCACCAAGCCCCTCTCTTTGCTGGCTCTCCAGCCAAGTAGATTCCACCCCTACCCCTGGAACCTGGGTTTTTAAACACCTCCAGCTTGCATATTCTACTCAGTTAATCACATTTAGCCAAATCCAGACCATCATACCTCTTCCTCTGCTTGTATATTCTTAGGTTCATCATACCTATTTATCTGTGTATTCCTAGGTTCACACTGTGCCTAGAGGATGGCCTCAGGCCTAAGGCAGTCACCTGCCAAGCGCAAGGCTGGAGGTTCAAACCCACCAGCTGCTCCCCACTACGTAGACCGGGCCATTTCTTTCTAGGAGATCTGGTAGCATAGTGCCTAAGGCACTTGACTGCTAACCAGAAGGTTGCTGGTTCAAACCCACCAGACACTCCTCAGAAGGAAGGCTGGGCAATCTACTTCCATAGTGATACTGCCTCGGAAACCCAGCGAGGGGTCACTATGAATCAGATCTGACTTTACAACACATAACAACAACAACAGGTTCACACTGTTTCACACTTCTTCTGTAAAATACTTTGTGCTCTTCTGGAAGCAAGAGTAGGCAATATGTTGCACTGGAGACTTTTCAACTCAAAGACAAGATCCTCCTTCTTCCACATCATCACCTCTTTAATTCTCAGCCAATCAAGCTGTGTGGATGTGACTCAAATTGGAAGCCTCCTGAGAGAGTGTGGCTGGCTCATTGTGATCTGTGTGTAGTAAATAAAAGGCCACAGAATATGTACCTTCCATGTCTAAGTAGACAATATATTGAAAAAAAAAAAGTAACAAATATTGCATAACAAAGACAATGCAATCAAAGTTATTTAAAATTCTATTGATGAGATCAACTCAGCCATTTTCCATATCATTTTTTTCTACTGTGTACTGACCAGCCTTACTGGGCTTTGACCCTCAAGAACCAGTGCAAGTTGAACAGTTATAAAAGACTACAAGTAATAGAGGTCACTGAGTACTCTTTTAAAGTCCTGGCTCTCTCAGAAGAAATGAGACCTTGATTTACCCTGCAAGGTATCATCTGGGAGTGATTCTGTAGAAGCAAATTCTGCACTCTCCTCTATTTTTGGTATTTTCTTGATTATATCCCACCTGAATTTAGAGACCATCTGAAGAATAGATTTGTCACATTGCACTTCAGTGCTGAAGACCAGATGAGTTGTGGGATGACATCAAGAACATTAGATAGGAAGAAAGTAAACAGCCATTAAAAAGACAGAAAAGGAAGAAAATACCAAAATGGATGTCAGAAGAGATTGAAGCTTTCTTTTGAATGGAGAGTAGCTAAAGCAAATATCAGAAATGATGAGATAAAAGAGCTGAACAGAAGATTTCAAAGTGTAGCTTGAGAAGACACAGTAAAGTATTTGTGATAGTTGAAGATGTGTCAACTTGGCTGGACTTCACTTGTGAGTGGTG
>NW_006921746.1:4761887-4762833 GCF_000298275.1 Orycteropus afer afer | reverse complement strand
TAAATCTCTCTCTCTCTCTCTCTTTCTCTCTCTATAAATATATATATATATATACTTTGCTGGTTTTTGTGTTTCTCTAGAGAACCCAATCCAACGCAGTATTACAATGAAATGTGCAAAGACCTGGAGTTAGAAATCCAAAAAGGGAAAACACGCTCAGCATTTCTTAAAGATGCTATGGGCAATATATTGAACCATGCAGGAATAATCAAAAGAAAAAGATGGAAGGAGTACACAGAGTCACTCTACCAAAAAGGATTGGTGCTCAAGTATTTCAGGAGGTAGTATATGATCAAGAACCAATAGTATTGAAGGAATTAGCTCAATCTGCACTGAAGGAATTGATGAAAAACAAGGCTCTAGGAATTTATAGAATGGCCATTGAAGTATTTCAACAAAAGGATGCAGTGCTGGAGGCATTTACACAAATATGCCGAGAAATCTGGAAGAGAGCTACCTGGCCAGTTGACTGGAGTAGACCCATATTTGTGCCCATTACAAAGAAAGATTCAAGAGAATGTGGAAATTATTGAACAATATCATTAATATGATAATGGTAATATTAATATTGACCAGATATTCAACATCTGTGGCAAGAGGCAGTGGAAAAGCTCAATATCTTCAGCCAAAACCAGGCCAGGTGCTGATTGTGGAACAGACCATCAAATGCTCATACACAAGTTCAACTTGAAGTTAAAAATAATTAAAACAAGCCCAAGAGGACGAAAATATGATCATGAATATATCTCTCCTGAATTTAGAGATCATCTAAAGAATAGATTTGATGCATTGAACACCAACAACCGAAAACAAGAAGAATTGTGGGAAGTTATTAAGAACATTATCCATGAAGAAAGCAAGAGATCACTAAAAAGATGAGAAAGGAAGAGAAGACCAAATTGGATGACAGAACAGACTCTGAAACTTGCCCTTGAGTGGAGAGTAG
>NW_006921746.1:4754417-4760676 GCF_000298275.1 Orycteropus afer afer | reverse complement strand
TTCTACAATCGAGGCCAATGGAAGCAGCAATCAGGACATTAGACAACGTGTAGCATTGGGAAGGTCAACTGCGAAGGAACTCTTTCAAGTGCTGAGGAGCAAGGATGTCTCCTTGAGGACTAAGGTGTGCCTGACACAAGCCATGATATTTCCAATCGCCTTGTATGCATGTGAGATCTGAACAGTGAATAAGGAAGACTGAAGAAGAGTTGATGCTTTTGAGTTGTGATGCTGGCGAAGAATGCCGAAAGTACCATGGACTTCTAGAAGAACTAACAGATCTGTCCTAGAGGAAGTGCACCCGAAATGATCAGGGAGCTGGTGTGGGATTGGGCAATGTTTCGTTCCGCTGTGCATAGGGTGGCTATGAGTTGGAAATGACTCTATGGCACCTAAAAACAACAACAATAACATCATTAATATTACACACAAGTAAAATTTTGTTGAAGACAGTTCAAAAAAGGTTGCAGCAATATATCGACAGGGAAATTGCAGAAATTCAATCTGGATTCAGAGAGAATGTGAAACAAAGATATCATTGCTGATGTCAAAAGCAAATAATACCCGAAAGACATTTGCCTGTGTTTTATTGACTATGCAAAGGCATTTGACTGTGTGAATCATAACAAAATTATGGATAACCCTGGAAAAAACGGGAATTCCAGAACATTTAATTGTGCTTATGAGCAACTTGTAAATAGACCAAGAGGCTGCCATTCAAACAGAACAAAGAGATACTGTATGGTTTAAAATCAGGAAAGGTGTCTGTCAGGGATCTATCCTTTTACCATATTTAATTAATTGCTATGCTGAGCATATCATTCAAGATGCTGGGCTACATCAAGAACATGGAATCAGGATTGAAGGAAGAATCATTAACAATCTATTCCGATATGCAGCTGACACAATCTTGCTTGCTGAAAGTGAAGATGACTTGAAGCACTTACTGATGAAGATAAAAGACTACAGTTTTCAGTATGGATTACATCTCAACATAAAGAAAATGAAAATTCTGACAACTGGACTAATCAGCATCATCATGATAAACGAAGAAAAGATTGAAGTTGCCCAAGATTTCATTTTACTTGGATATATAATCAACACCTATGGAAGGAGTAGTCAAGAATCAGATGTCATATTGCACTGGACATATCTGCTACAAAAGACCTCATTAAATTGTTAAGAAGCAAAGCTGTCATTTTGAAGACTAAAACAAAACAAAACAAAACAAAAAACTCACTGATGTTCAGTTGGATCTGACTTATAGCAACGTTGCTGGGGTTTCTGAGGTAGTATCACTACGGAAGTAGATTGCCCAACCTTCCTTGCGAGGAGTGGTTGGTGGGTTCGAGCCACCAGCCTTCTGGTTAGCAGTCAAATATGCCTTAGGTACTATGCCACCAGAGTTACCCTTTGAAGACTAAGGTGTGCCTAAAAGGAGCTCTGGTAGCAAAGTGGCTAAGGCACTTGACTGCTAACCAGAAGGCTGGTGGTTCAAACCCACCAGCCACTCCTTAGAAGGAAGGTTGGGCATTCCTACTTACGTAGTGATACTGCCTTGGAAACCCAAGGAGGGGTCGCTATGAGTCGGGGCCGACTCAATGGCAAACAACAACAACAACAAACCAAGCCATGGTATTTTCAATAGCCTCATATGTATGTGGAAGCTGGACAATGAATAAGGAAGACCAAAGAAGAGTCGATACCTTTGAATTATGTTGTTGACAAAGAATACTGAAAATACCAAGGACTGCCAGAAAATGAAAAAAATCTGTCCTGGAAGAAGTACAGCCATAAAACTCCTTGGAAGCAAGAACAGATAGACTTCTCCTCACCTATTTTGGTCATGTTAAAGTAGACGGTCAGCAAAATAGGGGAAGACCCTCACCAAAATGGATTGACACAGTGACAATAATGATGGGGTCAAGTGTAGTAAGGATTATGAAGATGGTGCAGGAATGGGCAGTATTTCGTTCTGTTGTATGTGGGGGCACTGTGATTCATATCTGACTAGATGGTGCATAACCAAAACAGCATTATTGCATTTCCATTTGGAATACTCCCTTGAATAATATTTGCAAAACTAGTCTGATGTGGATTCACAGAGCTTCTCTTTCTGGAGGATGTCTTGAATCCTCTCTCACTTTTGAATGACAACTTTGTTGACAAAAGAATTCTTAGTTGGCAATAGTTTTTATTCAGTGTTTTATGTATTTCACTCCATTGTCTTCTGGCCTTAGAGTTTCAGGGGAGACATGTGCCCTGATTTTTAGGAAAATTCCTGTGGTGTATTTTATTGTCTTATTCTCTTGCTGCTTTCAGATATTCTCCTTGTTTTTCATTTTCAAAGATTTTATTATGATATGGCATAGAGTTGATCTTTTTGTGTTTCTTCCAATTAGAGTTTGTGTAGCTTTCTATATTGCGTGCCTGTTCATGTCTGGGAAATTCTCTCTGATTATCTGTTGGGAAATTGTTTTCTATCTCTTTATGTTGCCATGGTGCTTTGGAATTCAATAACTCTAATGCTAGATTTCTTAATTGAATTCACATCCCCATTTGTTCACTTTTCTTATTCTTTTCTCTTCTCTTAAGACTTGATAACATCAGTTATTTTGTTTCCTATCTCATTTATTCTATCTTCTGACACTATTGTTGAGTGTTTCTTTTTCTCATTCAGTTGCTTTATTTTTCAGTTCAAATTCTTCTCTTTGTTTTTCTGTTTTGTTTTGTTGGTGTTCACTTTCTTTGTTGAGTCTCTCATTTTGTTCCCCAATAGTCTCCTGATTTCCACTAGTTTGTTTTCTATGTGCTCTTTGCTATCTTTAAGCATATTTAGTCCCATAGTCTGAAAATTGTAAAATTTGTTCTTTTGGTATGGCCTCCATAGGAGATATTTCCTCTTCTTCATGTTTTGCTATTGCTTGGTCCCTTTTCTCTTCTGATTTTGTGTGTTTTACTATTTTTTTATAAAACAAACTTAGGCCATTTTGTTTTAATTTTTCTCTTTTACTTTAAATTTTGTATCTGTTATGTTTGGAAATTTTTTCTTATTTCATACTCTGATGGCATAGTTTACAAGTGCCTGTCTACCAACTGAAAGATCAGGACCTGCACCCATCAGCAGCTCCATGGGATAAAGATAGATTAGTCTGCCTTTATGAAGAGTCATAGCCCTTGTAACCACATGGTCCAGCTCCATTTTGCCCCATAGTGTCACTATGAGTCAGATTTGACCCAATAGCAATGGGGTTGGTATCTTCTCCTGAGAACCACTCAAGTTCTCTCTTACCACTAGATTTTCTCAATGCTGATTCAGACGTTCTGGATGCCTGATCTCTGGTGTTTGATATGCATGTACAGGGAGGGTGTAGCTGGTCATCAATGCTGACATATGTAGTGGGGATTGACTTTCCTATAGCAAAGGTCAGGGACTCTCTATGTCTTTCTCTTATGGGTGCTCTCAAAGGCTCTTTGACAATGTTCTGCTGTAGGCAAGGAGCCAGATGTATCCCTCTGTGTTGCTTGTCTGAAGTATTTCCCTCAACCTGATGCCCTTGTAATTCCTGCCAGTTCTAGTACCTGGCCATCTTGGGCCTCGGTGAGATTCAATAGCACTCTCTCACAGCATTACAGTCTCTCTTCACCCCTTCCCAATTATGTGGGCCATGACATTCCACAGCAACCCTGAGCTGCCTTAAAAATTTAAGCTTTAGCCTTCTCAGATTAACTCTCTTTCTGTGTTCTCTATTGGGAGTCTTTTCCAACCTTGTTCCCAAGTGGCTACATGATGAGTGAGTGCTCCAGATATTAGCAAGTAGGTTCCCCCTATATCTGTGCCATTCCTGCTCCTCCTTGCCCATGCTTCTGGATTCACCCTGACTCTCTGACATCTCAGTTGCTGTCCAGAGTTCTGAGATCTCAGTCAGTATTTGTTTCTATTCTTGTGCAGTTGGTTAGTTGCTGGGGAAATAAATGTGAGAGTCTACTTACTTTGTCATCTTACTTCACCCCTGTATCAATTATTTTTTTAAAATTATTTATTTTTGGTTAATTAAAACAGTTCTAGTGGTATAGTGTTTAAGACATGTGACTGCTAACCAAAAGGTAGGTGGTTTGAATCCATCAGCCACTCCACAGAAGAAAGATGAGGCAGTCTGCTTCCATAAATATTTACAGCATTGGAAACTGGTGAAGTAAATTACATAGGGTGGCTTGTCTAGCCCATAAGTCTTTGTAAATTCCACGGTGGAATCTGCTGTGAGCAACTAAGTAGCTCCTGATTGCTAAAGTTATCCACCTGAAGTATTTCTGTTGGGAGCAGTACAAAGTAGTTTTTTGGGAAGTTGTCTCTCTCAGGTGTATAGAATTCTGATGTCGGGATTGGTTGTTTTGGCCACTCTGCCAGCTTCAAAAGGAGCCCACTTAGAGGCAGAAGACATCTGTCACTGACAGCTGGGAGACGTGAGAGACAGATATCATTGAGAGACATGAAAGACATGCACTGCTGGGAGAGAGACACTGAAAGACATGCATTGCTGGGAGAGAGACTGTCGGCTGAGAGACAGAGGGCTGAGAGACTGAGAATGTTCCTGAACTTGAATTGTGGCCTGTTGTATCTCAAATAAACCCCATAATCTGTGAGTCTTTGTGGACACTCCAGCAAATTATCAAACCCAGAGAGATAATGGGTGCTGTAGGAGGAATGGTTGGTGTCAGGGTTTTTGAAAAGGCTGAAGGGAGGCAGCATGCCTGGTCTCACAGGAATAGGTCTTAGGCTACTGATGGTGATTCTGTCTTCCTCTTATGGGGTTAGAGGAAGTCAGAAGATGCGGCCTCCCTGCCCCTTTGGCAGAAACCCAGCGCGGTTACTATCAGTTGGAGTCAGTTTGATGGTAGTGAGTTTGGTTTTTAAGTTATCTTTGGTCTACTCACTTTTCTCATTCCTCTGACCACCTGTGCTCAAATTTTACTGTCTTTTCAATCTTGTGATATTTCCTTCCCTTTCTTCATATTTTCATGCCCAGTACAACTCCCCTTTGCTTCTAAGTCATTAGACATACTGAAGCCATAGTATTATGAATTCTTTCAATTATAACTGTTCATACACAAAATTATTCACAACCACCCATATTATTCCATTTCATTGTGAATCCCAGAAGAAGAAAGATGTATTCTGTTTTTAATGCAAAACACTCAATTTGTGTTTTGATCTAATCCATTGCAATCATCTCTAGAACTTCTCCTTTTCACATATCTTTTTCAACACTTCATCTGGATATTTAGAATCCACTGGACTCCAGATTGGGAGGTCTGGTGGAGTAGTGCCTAAGGCAAATTTGACTGCTAACCAAAAGGCTGGCAGTTCAAACCAACCAGCCACTCCTCAGAAGGAAGATTGGGCGATCTACTTCCAAGGAGATACCGCCTCAGAAACTCAAGGAGGGTTTGCTGTGAATCAAATTGACTCAATGGCAGTAAGTTAGGTTTGGTTTTTTGGACTCCAGCTCATTTGGGCCCCCATAAATTGCAATTTGGGATAAAATGGGGGATAAGTTTTGAGGCTCATAAAAGGACATCTTGAACTTTGAGAAACAACTTTGAAATGTATACTTTTGGAGGCCTGAGTAGAGTAATAATGAATCCCCCATTAATTGTTACAGATAGCATTCAATCCTATTGAGTGAGAGAAAAGCAGATTCTAGTGACAGTCACTAAAGCACACTAAAAAAACAAAACAAAACAAAACAAAAAAACATGCCGTCAAGTCAGATCTGATTCATAGCGACCCTTCCTTGGGTTTCCAAGGCCTTATCACTACAGAAGTAGATTGCCCAACCTCCCTTCCAAGGAGTGGTTGGCGGGTTTGAACCACCAGCTATCTTATTAGCAGTCAAATGCCTTAGGCAGTACGCCACCAGAGTTGAAGCACACTAGAAGACAGCAATTTGAAGATATTGTTATGGAGCCTTTGGGCCAAATTGATGTTACTTGTAGGCTTCTTCACAGGCCATAAACATTATCCCATACACATTAATCCCTTGATCATTTCTGCTCATAGAACTTCTACCAAGCTGATCCTCTCATTCAGAATATCCAAAAGTTTTCCCTGTTATGTTGTTGTTAAGTGCCGTCGAGTCATTTCCGACTCATAGCAACCCCATGCACAGCAGAACGAAACACTGCCCGATCCCGCGCCAGCCCCACAATCCATGCTATACTCGAGCCCATCCTCGCAGCCACTGTATCAATCCATCTC
>NW_006921746.1:4747355-4752987 GCF_000298275.1 Orycteropus afer afer | reverse complement strand
TTGGTACAGTGACTCTGTGTATTCCTGCCATCTTCTCTTGATGTTTCCTGCATCATTCAATATTTTGCCCATAGAATCTCTCAATAGAAAGTTTTCCCTAGAGCAATCATTTCCACTTGTTCAACCTGTATGCATTTTCCCAAATACACAATCTCGACTGCAAAATGGCTTCTACAAACACAGTTCTACTAAAAGGATTTTCTGTATTGTGACTCCTAATTGCCAAATTAATGAAAAGATTAAAATACTTAATTTAATGGAAGACAATGCTACAGTTGTCCATGGTAATCAAATTCTCAGTGAAACTCTGCAACTTTAGCTTCAGTCGCATAATTCCTCTCATGCCTGACAAATCTTTGTCATTCTCATTTTTGGTGTTCTTTGTTTATGCAGCTTTTTTCGTTACATGTTAATGTACATGAGGTCCTGTCTTCAGTGATCCACTGTTATGAGGTGTAAACTTTCTCAAGGTTTTTGTGGCAGAAGAAAATAAATAAAAACTTGACCTATATGCTGATGATTCTCACATCAGAGCAGAAACCTAAAGCTATCCCTGCATCTTGAATGCATGTCAGAGAGCACATGGTACACTTCTTTACCTGTTCCTTGTAGATATTCCAAATTCAACTTATATAAAACTGAATTTATCATGCCTCCACCTCCAAATATGCTCTGTTCCCACATTCTGTATCTGAAATGGTAGTTTTTCCATCCACCCAGAACCTCCCAAAAGAAATCTTAGAGCAAGCATGATGACTTATTTATTTTTTTGTAATATCATCATTATCTTAATCTTCTAATATTCAATTGATTACCTATCTTTAGTGGTTTTACTCAGTACACATTTAAACACACATTTAACATATATGTATGTATATTTATGTTTGTTTGTGTTTTATGGACTATGCAAAAACATTTTATTGTGTGGGTCATAACAAATTATGGATAACATTCAGAAGAATGGGAATTCTAGAATGCTTAGTCATGCTTATGAACAATCTGTACATAGACCAGGAGGATGTCATTCAAACAGAACAAGGGAATATTGCATGGTCTAAAATCAGGAAGGGTGTGCATCAGGGTTGTATCATTTCACCAAGCTTATTTAATCTGAATGTGAGTAAATAATCTAAGAAGCTGGACTATATGAAGAAAAATGGCATCAGGTTTAGAGGAAGACTCATTAATAATCTGCAATATGCAGATGACACAACCTTACTTGCTTAAAGTTTAGATGACTTGAAGCACTAACTGATGAAGATTAAAGACTACAGTCTTCAAAATGGATTACACCTAAAAATTAAAAATAAAAAAAAAGAAAGAAAGAAAATCCTCACAACTGGACCAATAAGCAGCATCATGATAAATGGAGAAAAGATTAAAGTCATGAAAGATTTCATTTAAATTGGATCCACAATCACCACCCATGGAAGAAGCAGTCAAGAAATAAGATGTCATATTGCACTGGGCAAATCTGCTGCAAAAGACCTCTTTAAAGTGATGAAAAGCAAAGCTGTATCTTTGAAGACTAAGATGCACCTAATCCAAGCAATGGTATTTTCAGTTGCTTCAGATGCATGTGAAAGCTGGACAATTAAAAAGGAAGACTGGAGAAGGGTTGATGTTCTTGAGTTGTGATGTTGGTGAAGAATACTGAAAGTACCATAGACTGC
Source organism: Orycteropus afer afer (assembly GCF_000298275.1). NCBI lineage: Eukaryota > Metazoa > Chordata > Mammalia > Tubulidentata > Orycteropodidae > Orycteropus > Orycteropus afer. Next base: position 4,751,314 of record NW_006921746.1, on the reverse strand, counting down.
CAGAGAACAAACAAATCTGTCCTAGAACTGCAACTGGAATGTTGGAAGTGAGAATGGCCAGACTTCATCTCACCCACTTTGTTCATGTTGTCAGAAGAGACCATTCCATGCAGAAGGATATCATGCTTGGTAAAGTGGAGGGTCAGTGAAAAAGGGGGAGATCTTCATTGAGATAGATTGACACAGTGGCTTCAATAATGGGCTCAAGTACAGTAAGGCTGGTGAGGATGGCACACAACTGGGCAGTGTTTAGTTTTGTACATAGAATGCCTTTGAGTAAGAGCTGGCTTGACAGCACCTAACAGCATATATAGATATATAGATATAGATATACATGATATATCTCTCTCTCTCTCTCTCTCTCTCTCTCTCTCTCTCTATATATATATATATATATATATATATACATATATGTTCTACATTAAACCTGTTTTCCATGGTTATGTATGGAATTCTAAAATGCCATAATGGCTAATACTGCTAGTGCAGGTGATGTTCAGATACATAGTGCAGTGGACCCGTATTTTCCACTGGTGATGATTTCCTAATTTCTAGATTCTATAATCAATTTTTATATCTTTAGTGCTTGGGAGAGACCTCACATTTTTTCCTGCCTTGTAAAATTACAACTATAGGTGAAAGGAAAACTCAAGTGGAATCACCTGGAACAGTTATCTAGTCAACATAATAAATAATATTGCATCCTTAAAAATTAAAAGTGAAAAATAAGTATTTTGAAAACAAACAAAACAAAATAATAAAAGAAGACAATTTCTCTGATCTCTGGGAAAGGGAGAGTATCTTATCATTTATTTTTTTAAAAGCACAAAACTTAGACACAAATATTGATAATAATTTGATTTCATCAGTAAAAATAGAAACAACACACCAAAAAATGATATAAACAATGAGAAAAGACAAATCTCTGCATAAGGTGATATTTTTGCAATACAGGAACTTACTTAAGAGTAGTCCACAATCTATTTAAGATTTTTCTACTAATAGTCAAAAGTCAATACTCTTACACAGAGTAAGGAAAATATGAGTACCCAAAACACCAAACCCAAACCCACTGCCATCCTGTCTATTCTGACTCATCTTGACCCCCATTGGGTTTCTCAAATGGTAAATCTTTATGGAAGGAGATTGCCCCATCATTCTTCTGTGGTGTGACTGCTAGATTTGTACCACCAGCCTTCTGATTAGCAGTCAAATTCCTTAGGTAAAGCTGAGTAAATAAGCAAGTCATGGAAAACCCATAGTAATAGTCAATGATGTTGTTAGGTGTCATCAAGTCGTCTCCAACTTATGGAGACCTTATGTACAGCTGAAGGAAACACTGCCCAGTCCTTGCTATACCTGAGTCCATCATCGTAGCCACTGTATCAATTCATCTTGTTGAGGGCCTTCCCCTTTTTCATTGACCCTCCACTTTACCAAGCATGATATCCTTCTCCAGGGAATGGTCCCTTCTGACAACATGACCAAAGTAAGTGAGAAGAAGTCTGGCCATTCTTGCTTACAAGGAGCATTCTGGTTGCACTTCTTCCAGGACAGAGTTGTTAGTTCCATAGCACTTTCAGCATTCTTTGCCAACACCACACTGAAAAGCATCATTTCTTCTTCGGTCTTCCTTCTTCATTGTCCAGCTCTCACATGCATATCAAGCATTTGAAAATACGATGGCTTGTGTCAGGCACACCTTAGTCTGCAAGGAGACATCTTTGCTCTTCAGCACTTGAAAGAGGTCTTTTGCAGCAGATTTTCCCAATGCTGTACATCATCTGATGTCTTGACTGCTGCTTCCACTGGTGTTGATTGTAAAACCAAGTAATATGAAATCTTTCACAATTTCAAACTTTTCTCCATTTATCATGATACTGCTTATTGATCCATTTGTGAGGATTTTTGTTTTCTTTATATTGAGGTGTAATCCATACTGCACACTATATAGTCTTTAATCTTCATCAGTAAGTGTTTCAAGTCATCCTCACTTTCAGAAAGCAAAGTTGTGTCATCAGCATATAAACATGTTGAAAATTTGTAATTCACTAAGAATCATGGAAATGAACATTATGAGCACAAAAGGATAATATTTCATATTCAAATTATTGGAATATATAAAATATTCTGGAAATGCACCAAATTTAAAGATTTATGTGAAAGGGGAATTTTGATATACTGTTGGTAGCAGGGTAAACTGGTACAACCACTATGAAAATCACATTAGCAAAAAGGATACATGTAAAATACAATTTTCTTTCATGAAAAAGCAAAATAAAGTTGAAGATATATTCAGTATGGAACCATTTATGTGGAGTTTAAAATCATACAACGCAATTCTACATATTATTATGATTACATACACACATAATGTTGTCATTGTTGTTATGTGATGTTGAGTTGTCTCCTACTTGTAGTGATCCCTCCTTGAGTTTCCGAGGCAGTATCACTACAGAAGTCGATTGTTCAACCTTCCTTCTGAGGAGTGGCCGATGGGTTTGAACCACCAGCCTTCTGGTTAGCAGTCAAATGCCTTAGGTACTATGCTACCAGAGCTCCTGTGAAGAGCATTCTCTAATCTTTCTAGCTCATTTAATAGACAGGAAAGCACCATATGGAACGTATCATAATATCTTCAAAAGTTGTTTTTTTGTTGTTAGGTGCTGTGGCGTTGGCTCTGAATCAGAGCAACCTTCTCTACAATGTAACAAAATACTGCCTGGTCCTGCTCCATCTTCACAATGTTTGTTATGCTTCAGTCCATCATTGCAGCCACTGTATCAATCCATCTTGTTGAGGGTCTTCCCATTTTTTGCTGACTCTCTACATTACCAAGCATGGCATCCTTCTCCAGAGACTGATCCCTTTTGGCAACATGACCAGATTAGGTAAAATGAAGGCTGGCCATTCTTGCTTCCAATGAGCATTCCAGCTGTACTTCTTCCAAGACAGCTTTGTTCATGCTCCCAGAAGTCCATGGTATTTTCAGTATGCTTCGCCAACACCACATTTCAAATTCATCAATTCTTCTGGGATAACCCTAATTAATTCTCCTGTTTTTAAGTGCATATGAAGCTGTTGAAAATATCATGGCTTGGGGCAGGGACATCGTAGTCTTCAAAGTGATTTTGTTTCTTTTTAACACTTTAAAGAGGTCTTCTGCAGCAGATTTGCCCAGTGCAATACGTTGTCTGATTTCTTGACTACTGCATCCATGAGCATTGATTGTGGACCCAAGTAAGATTAAATCTCTGACAAGTTCAATATTTTCTCCATTTGTCATAATGTTTTTTACTGGTCCAGTTATGCTTTTTTGTTTTCTTTATGTGGAGTCTTAATCCATACTTAAGGAGTAGTCTTTGACTTTCTTCAGTACATGCTTTGTGTCTTCTTCACTTCTGGTAAGTAAGATTATGCCATCTGTATAATGCAGGTTGTTAATGAGTCTTCCTCCAATCCTGATCCCATGTTCTTCCTCATGTAATCCAGCTTCTCAAATTATTTGCTCATCATTGAGATTGAATAAGGAAGGTGAAAGGATACAACCATGAAGCACACATTTCCTGATTGTAATCCATACAGTATTCCCTTTTTCTGTTTGAATGATTGCTCTTTGGTCTGCATACAAGCTTGTCATGAGTACAATTAAGTGATCTGGAATTTCCATTCTTTGTAATGTTAGCCATAATTTGTTATGATCCACACTGTGCCTTATATTAAACAAAACAAAACAAACAGCTAAACATCTCTCTGGTATTCTTTGCTTTCACCAAGCTCATCTGACATCAACAGTGATGTCTCTCGTTTTGCAACCTCTTCTGAAACTGGCTTGAAATTTTTGTAGTTCCCTGTCGATATACTACTACAACCATTTTCTATTTTTCTTAAGTGAAATTTTATTTGCATATGATATTAACGATGTTGTTGTTGTTGTTAAGTGCCATCGAGTCGTTTCC
>NW_006921746.1:4738047-4745890 GCF_000298275.1 Orycteropus afer afer | reverse complement strand
CTTCCAGCATTGCATACATTTGTTGAAACATCTCAATTGGTATCTTAATTTCTGGAACTTTGTTTTTCTCCAATTCCTTCAGTGCAGCTTGGACTTCTTCCTTCAATACCATTCATTCTTGATCACATGCTACCTTCTGAAATGATTGAGCTTCACCCACTTCTTTTTGTAACCAACCAAAAAAACCAAACTTACTGCAATTGAGTCATATCTGACTCATAGCGACCCCTCCTTGAGTTTCTGAGATGGTATTACTATAGAAGTAGATTGCCAAACCTTCCTTCCAATGAGTGGCTGGTGGGTTTGAATTGCCAGCCTTCTGGTTAGTAGTCAAATGTCTTAGGCATTACACGACCAGAGCTCCCTTATTTGAAACAATGATTCTGTATTCCTTCCATCTTCTAATGCTTCCAGCATCATTCAATAATTTGTCCACAGAATCCTTCAATATTGCAATTTCAGGCTTAATTTGTTTTTTCCTTCAGTTCTTTCAACTTGAGAAATGCCAAGTGTGTTCTTCCTTTTTGGTTTTCTAATTTCAGGTCTCTGCACACTTCATTATAATGTTTTACTTTGTCTTCTTGCTTTGTCCTTTGAAATCTTCTGTTCTGCTTTTTTATTTCATCATTTTTTCCCATTAACTTTAGCTACCTCCCATTCAAGAGCAAATTGTATTTTCTGACATCCAGTTTGTTCTTTTATTCCTTTCATTTATTTTAAATGATCTTGAGCTCTCTTTGTGTATGATATTCTTCCATCATCCAACAACTCATCTGGTCTTTTGTCATTACTGTTCAATGCGTAAAATCTATTTTTCAGATGGTCTCAAAATTCAAGTGGGGTATAATAAAGGCCATATGTTGACTTCAATTGACCTTTTCTCATTTTCTTCAGCTTCAACTTGAACCTGAATATGAGCAATTGATAGCCTCTTCCACAGTTAGCCCCTCATCTTGTTCTGACTGAAGATATTGAGCTTCTCAATTTCCTCTTTCTGCAGATGCAGTCAATTTGATCCTTGTGTATTCTATCTGGCCATGTCCACGTGTATAATGCAAAAACAACCACTACTATGGAATCAGGTACAACTCATAGTGTTCTCTCCTTGGGTTTCCAAGGCAGTATCATTACAGAAGTAGATTGCCCAACCTTCCTTCTGAGGAGTGGCTCGTGGGTTTGAACAGTCAGCTTTCTGGTTAGCAGTCAAATGCCTTAGGCCCTATGCCACCAGAGTCCATGTATATAGTCACTGTGTTTGTTGTTGAAAAAAGGTATTTGCAAAATTCTACCATGTGGTCTCTGACATAATTTCTTTCACCAAGACCATACTTTCGATGTTTCTTCTTTGTTTCCAACTTTCACAATCCAATCACAAATAATTATCAATACATCTTGATTGCATGTTTGGCCAATTTCAAAGTACAGAAGTTGGTAAAAATCTTCAATTTTTTCATCTTTGGCTATAGTGGTTGGTTATGAATTTGAAAAACAGTGGCGTTACTTGGTCTTCCTTGTAGGCTTATTGGTAATATCCTGTCATTTACAGTATTACATTTCAGCATAGATCTTGAAATGTTCTTTTTGACAATGAATATGATGCCATTACTCTTCACCATTCCCAGCATAGTAGACCATATAATTGTCCAATTCAAAATGGCCAATATCAGTTCATTTTAGCTAACTAATTTCTAGGATATTGATCTTTATGCATTCCATTTCTTTTTTGACAACTTCAAATTTCCTAGATTTATAATTTGTATATTCTGATTATCAGTGAATGTTTGAAGCTGTTTTTTCTCATTTTGAGTCTTACCCCTTCAGCAAATGAAGGTTCTGAAGGCTTTAATCTATACATATTATTATGGATATCACAACTTTTAGGAGGCAACTCTATCCCAGGCCTATTTTGAGTATCTTCCAACATTAGGCACTCATTTTCTGTCATTATATCAATAGTATTTCACTGCTGTTCATAAAGTCTTCCAGTAAATTATCAGAAAATATGTCACTACTGTTCATAAGGTTTTCAGTGGCTAATTTTTATAGAAGTGCCTGGCCTCATCATTCTTTCTAGTCCATCTTAGTGTGGAAGCTCAACTGAAACCTGCCCACCACTAAAATCTGAAAATAAATCATGACTAGATGAATGGATAAATCAGTTGTAGTACATTCAAATAATAGAATACTATTCAGCAGGTGACCCTGATGGTATCTGAAACACCTGTGTTATAGCATCCAACAACATAGCAACAGGAAAACCATCACAGTATGATAAACTGACAGATGAGTAGTGGGTTCAAAAGTTACATGTATACAAAAGTACCATGTATGTTTTAAAAGCCAGTATTCTTTCAAAAACATTTTTAGGGAAGGTAGACTTATACAGAGATAAATTAAAATACAATGTATTGAAGACCTCTAACAACAGCTGAACAAAATAATATAGAATTATTGCAGAAAATAACTTATTCCACAACAGATTATATTGCCATAAAGTCTGAGGATATATTTTATTAATTTATTTAATCGTTTTTCACTACTACATATTGCTGTTTACTTGGAACCTATTATTTGGAAGATTGCCAATTATAAAGAATTCATTGTTTTGTCTAGGCTACTTTAGTGAACAGTAATACATATGTATACTCACTTTTGTAAATTCCTAAGGACAAAATTTTGCTGTACAATCTTTATTTCTCTATTTCTCAAATATATGTTAATTAAGGGATAAATTAGCTTTTAAACATAGCTGAATTCTGTCACTATCTTTCAGCTGTATTTTTGTCTTTTCTTTGTTGTTTATTATAAAATAATGCGTGCTTATTGACTGAATAAATAAATAAATAAATAAACCATATAAAATGATACCAGTCCAATGCCAATGAGTCAATCTGACTCATAACCACCCTATAGGACAGAGTAGAAGTGATCCAAAGTGTTTCCGGGGCTGTAAATATTCATGGGAAAAGACTGCTTCATCTTCTTCCAGTGGAGCAGTTGGCAAATTTGAACTGTCACCCTTTTGGTTAGCAACCAAATGCTTTAACCACTGAACTACCACAGTTCCTTTACAAAACCATTGAATATATCAAATGAAAAAACTACCCATGTATCTCTCATAGTCTTATTCTCTGTCTCAAAACTCCAAACTCAAGCGCATAGAGTTGCTTCTGACTCAACCTCCATTGGGTTTTCAAGGCTATAAATTTTTCTGGAAGCAGATTGCCTCATCTTTCATCCACAGAGCAGCTAGTGGGTTCAAAGCACTGACCTTTTGCTTAACCAATGTCTTAACCACACACCACCAGAGCTCGATTTATTCTCTGTATGTAACCATTATTAACTAGTGTGAATCTTTTCAGACAATTTCTTTGCTAATTATGTGAGATTATATCATCACATAAACATTATATTTGAAAAATGTTTAAGTATGATAAGATAAAGTATTGGTGAGAAAGAACAATGACATAGCGTATACAATGCTGGTCCAAAACCTAACTCACTGTCGTTGAGTTGAATCCAACTCATAGTGACCCTGCCTTGGGTTTCTGAGATGGTGTCACTATGGAAGTAGATTGCCAAATCTTCCTTCTAAGGAGTATCTTGTGATTTTGAACCACCAGGCATCTGGTTAACAGTCAAATGCCTTAGGCACTATGCCACCAGAGCTCCTATACTGCTGGTAGTAAAAGTACTTTGAAAAAAAATTCTAACAAAACATATACACATTTTATAACTTAGCAAATCAACTCTTTAGCATATACCCTGGAGAAATTCTTGCAGGTATTTATCAGAATATATATATATATATATGATTTATCTTAGAAGCATAGTTTAAAAAAAGAAAAAAAAATCAAGTGATCCTATACAAAGGAGAATGTATAAATAAATTTTGGGATAGTCATTGAGTGAAACAAAGCTGTCTACAGTTTATGAATAACATGGATACTGTTCATCAGATAGAATTAATGGACCAAGAAGGCTAGGTGAAAAAGGAAGTAATACAATATATAATGTCTGTTTGCATTTGTATAAAATTTGAAGACATACAAATCCACCATAAAATTATATTTTTAAAGGCTATACTAATGTACAAAATTTCTAATTAAAAATAGACAAAAGAGATTATTGGATATACACACACATACAACATACACTGATACAACAAAGTGTTGCTGAAGATTTGGAGCAAGTGGGATTCTCAAATTCTGTTGTGGAAGTCAAAATACTACAGCCATCCTGGAAAGGTTTTATTGTTTTTGATGATATTAAGCATACACATATTACATGACCCATTACTCCAACTCATGGCTATTACCATACTGAAATAAAAAAATATTTGTTAATGAAAAACTTGTCCATGAGTATTCACAGTAGTACTGTTCATGTTGTTGTTGTTGTTAAGTGCCGTTGAGTCGTTTCCGACTCACAGCGACCCCATGCGCAGCAGAACGAAATGATGCCTGATTCCGCACCAGCTCCAGGATCCCTGCTATACTTGAGCCCATCATCGCAGCCACCGTGCCAATCCATCTCGTTGAAGGCCTCCCCCTCTTTCGTAGGCCCTCCACCTTACCAAGCATGAAATCCTTCTCCAGGGAATGGTCCCTTCTGACAACATGACGAAAATAGGTGAGATGAAGTCTGGCCATTCTCGTTTCCAAGGAGCATTTCACGTGCACTTCTTCCAGGACAGATCTGTTAGTTCTTTAAGCAGTCCATGGTAATTTCACCATTCTTTGCCAGCACCACAACTAAAAAGCATCAACTCTTCTTTGGTCTTCCTTATTTATTGTTCAGTTCTCACATGCATACCAGGCAATTGGAAACATGGCTTTTGTCAAGCGCACCTTAGCCTCCAAGGAGACATTCTTGCTCCTCAGCACTTGAAACAGTTCCTTCGTTGTTGACTTTCCCAATGCTACATGTCGCCTAATGTCCTGACCTCTGCTTCCATTAGCATTGATTGTAGAACCAAGCAACGTGAATTCTTTGAAAACCTCAATCTTCTCTCCATTTAATTGTGATGCTGCTCATTGGTCCAGTTGTGAGGATTTTTGTTTTCTTTATATTGAGACGTAATCCATACTGCAGACTGTATTCTTCAACCTTCATCAGTAAGTGCCTCAAGTCATCCTCACTTTCAGCAAGCAAAGTTGTATCATCTGCGTATCACAGGTTGTTAATGATTCTTCCTCCAATCCTGATGCCACGTTTTTCTTCATATAGTCCAGCTTCTCAGATCATTTGCTCAGCATATAGATTGAATACGTATGGGGAAAGGATACAACCTTGATGCACTCCCTTCCTGATTTTAAACCATGTAGTGTCCCCTTGTTCTGTTTGAACGACAGCCTCCTGGTCAAGGTACAGTTTCCTCATGAGTACAATCAAGTGTTTGGGAATTCCCAATCTTCTCAATGTTATCCATCTTCTTGCTGAAGATGATTCAAAGTTGTTGCAGCAGTATATTGACAGAGAACTTCCAGAAATGCAAGCTGGATTCAGAAGAGGTCACGGGATGAAGAATACCATTGCTGATGTCAGATGGGTTTTGGCTGAAAGCAAATAATTCTGGAAAAGATGTTTCCTTGTGTTTTATTAACTATGCAAAAGCATTTGACTGTGTGGATCACAACAATTTATGGATAACATTGAGAAGAATGGGAATTCCAGAACAATAAATTGTGCTTGTGAGGGAACTTGTACATAGACCAGAATATTATTCAAACAGAATAAGGGAATACTGCATGGTTTAAAATCAGGAAAGGTGTGCATCAGGGTGTATCCTTTCACCATACTTATTCAATCTGTATGCTGAGCAAATAATCTGAGAAGCTGGACTATGTGAAGAAGAATGTGGCATCAGGATTGGAAGAAGATTCTAACAACCTGTGATATGCAGATTATACAACGTTGCTGAAAGTGAGGATGATTTGAAGCTGTTATTGATGAAGATTAAAGACTACAGTTTGCAGTACCGATTACATAAAGAAAACAACAATCCTTACAACTGGAATAATAAGCAGCTTCAGGATAAATGGAGAAAAGATTGAAGTTGTCAAAGATTTCCTATTATTTTGTTCCAAAACCAACACCAATGGAAGCAATACTCAGGACATCAGATGTTGTGTTGCACTGAGCAAATCTGCTGCAAATGATCTCTTTAAAGTGCTGAAGAGAAAAGATATCTCTTTGAAAACTAACGTGTGCCTAATCCAAGTCATGGTATTTTCAAATGCCTCATATGCATGTGAGTGCTTGACAGTGAATAATGAAGACCAAAGAAGCATTGGTACTTCTGAGTTGTGTTGGCAAAGAATCCTGAAAGTACCATGTACTGCCAGAAGAACTAACAGATCTGTCCTGGAGGACGTGCAGCCATAATGCTACTTGGAAGCTAGAATGGACAGACTTTGTCTGATATCCTTTGGTCATGTTGTCAGGAGGGACCATTCCCTGGAGTAGGATATCATGCTTGGTTATGTGGAAGGTAAAGGCCTTCCATGAGATGGATTGACACAGTGGCTGCAATAGTGAGCTCAGGTATAGCAAGGATTGTGAAGCTGGCACAGGACTGGGCAGTGTTTTGTTCTTTTGTACATAGGGTCTCTTTGAGTAGGAGCTTATTCAATGGCACTTAACAACAACAACAACCTGTTCTGTGGGTGTTACATGAATCTCTCTCTATATATAGATATATGTTATAAAATTTGTAGAAGTTTATATGAGAAAACTCTGTTTTGCTCTATAATAATATTTTAAAATAAAATTGAAGGTCACAAAATATTTTTTGGGGTTCATTTTATTGACCTTTCTCTTTACTTCTCTTGATTTTTCAAGTACACTTGCCTGTATTGACTAATTCTTCCATTGTCATACTTTTTACTCACTTGGCTTCCAACATCACATTCTTCTGATTTTCCTCTTATCCTTCTTCTAAATATGCTTTGAAGACTCATTTTCTATTTCCCCAAATTAAATGACATAATTTTTCAGGATTCATTCCGAGTTTTGTTTTCCTTGCACTACATAATATCATGTTCTACCATAACTCTGATACAAAAAAAACATCAAGACTTTTCAATTATTTGTATTTTGAGTCCAAACCAATCTTCCATATCATGTTGCTGACCTATATTTCAATCCAATCACTAGATTTTCTACAGGTTTTTCATGTTTAAACTATCTAAACTATCTAAAATCCTCAAATCTCTTTTTCAGAAGCCTTGTTCTTTCTATCCTGTCCTTTCCTACCTCTGTGCATCCTCTCTCCCCATCTGTTGTGCAAGTGAGTGTGGATTAGTCTGTGAAATATTTTCCCCTGATTATTTAATATTTCTGCTAAGTACTTTCTGAGCTCCTCCATTGATTGCCAGCAACATCATCATTTCTTGCTAAGACTATTGCAGTAGCTTCCTAACTAATCCTTCTGCATGCACACTTGCTTGCTTCCAGTCTCTTCCCAAACTCTAGTCATGGTAATCACTTCAAAATCCTCTTTAAAACCTTTTACTAGCTACATATTTCTATTAGGATCAAGATAAAATCTTTGAAGTCCTACTTTATTTAGTCTGTGCACATCTTATTAGCTTCATTTCATACATTTTTCTGCTCTCTCTTGATTTTAGCTAAATCTGTCTTTTTTCTTTACCCCAAATATGTCAATGTGCCTTCCTGCATACCTTAACTTAAGCTTCTTCTTTTTTTTCCAGAAGGCTCTTCTTTAGTTTCTTTTACCTAGTTAATATTAATTTGTTAATCTCAACCAAAATGTCCTTTTATCAGGGAAACTTTTCCAGACATATCATTTTCTCACCATGCATGTGCATATATTATATAT
>NW_006921746.1:4727606-4737577 GCF_000298275.1 Orycteropus afer afer | reverse complement strand
ATATATATATATATATATATATGTATATACACATACATACATATATACATATACACACACACTGTCTGTCAGGGATTCCTCTGATTTCTTTCATATATCTCCCCTTGCTTTTAATTTACGAATTTATTTGTGCAATATAATTTGTTGTATTAATTGATTAATAATTAATAAAAATAATGAAAAAATTTCCCCTTCTGGATTGTAAGTTCCTGAAGAGCAACAGCCATGTTTATTTTTATTGTACCCTATAACCCCTGGGTCTAGAATGTTCTTTTTGTTGTTGTTAGGTGCTGTCGAGTCACAAATAGCAATTCAGTCAACATCACCTAGGTATCTTTTGTTCGTGGTAATGAGGCAACCACTCTGTGGAAGAACAGATTTTCCCATTTCAATCTGATTTTACCTGGGTTAGAGACATCTATCTCTATCTAATGTAATTTCCTCAAGAGGAGACTGTCACTGCAATACCTAAAACCTCTTCCTCCAATTCCTTAATTAACAAGTCATTCTTGCCAATTTTCTGTGGCTACCTTGGATGACTCAACCATGGCAAGCCTGTAATTCCATTTTCCTCCTCTCTGGCATATTAATTTGGCTTAACTTTTCTTTCATTTATGGTGACTCAATTTGATTGGCGCTTCCCTCAATCAATTTTCTTTTGTTTTTGAAAAGAAACTTCTAGTTTTCTGTCCTATATATGTATGGAACTTCCCCAAGTTTCAGTCACTGTTTAGATTTGCTCTTGTTTTCATAATTCTTAGGGAAGAGAATTTAAAACTTCTTATTGAGATCCTGAACAAGAAGTTCAACTGATGCATGTGTGCATAAATATGAAGATATTTTTGGCTGTGAGCAGTGTTCATCACACCATCTCTTAGTCTCTATTTGTTACAAGTTAAGTGTTAATGAATTAGAACATGAATATAACATTCTTTATCTCAGTCATAACTATTTTTGCTCTTCCAAATAATTGAGTATCCCAGTATCCTATATGTTTCAGATCTTACCATAGTAATAAGTAACAAATTGAGAAAAAGGGTTCTTTTTCCCCTCATCTGTAGGTGAATTCTGAGTGTGAGTATGGATGCTTTCATAAAGCCTAAATATCAGGCACATTTAACTCCTTCCTTCAAAGTCACATTTCTAAGGCACTGAGCAGTCTACAATTATTCTGAGTAGTGCAACACATAAGAGTATCTCATTAATCTTCTGAGAATACTGCTGTGATCATATCACTTCCTTGCTTAGAAACCATGTCTCTGAGTCAGTGACTCCCCATTGACTAGAAGCTAATTCCCAGATTCTTACTATGTTAGTGTGTACGTTTATTTCTCTCTCCAAACTGAACATCCACTATCCACAAAATATGAAAATTAATTTGTTCTCTCTGGAGACTCCCCTTTACCAAATTTCGTGCTCAAATTTTCTTCCAATATTCCTCCTAACAACCTCATTATCCTTCTCCCTTTCTGTAGCTTACTATTACAATCTAACCCCAAATTTCTATAATTCCAAACCACCAAAGTCCTGAGTTCTTCTCTCTTCATCTCAGTATGAAGTGATTTTCTTTTCTGTTCTCTGAATGCCTAATGTGTTCACCACATATTCAGCAATCAATCACTTACTTCTTCAGGTTGTTTCTTCTCCTAATGGTGCTGTCACACCCATTTTAATCTATTACTGATATTTAAGCTTTATATTTATGCCTTGAGTTTCCAAATTGATAGATCTTATGTGCTTTAAGAGCAGGAATTGTTTATGTTTCTTTGTATCCTCAATGCACCCACCATAGTGATTTTTATATTACATGTGCACTTAAATATTATTTGGTTTGATTTTATTGAAATTGTTCCTGGCTATGCAACTGTGTTCTGCACAATAATTGCTCCTTTTTCAAGATGATCCATGTCATCTTTTGAGCACAGATTGAAAAAATAGTAACTAAATAGTGGCATTAGACAACTGTGGCAGAAAGACGAGATGAGTGAAAGATGAGGGAGATCAAAAAGATCAGTGAATATAGGGGGAAAAAAAGAAAAAAACAAAAGACAGAAAACCTAAATGGACTATATATCTTGTGTCATCATCACTTGTCAATCAGCAGAAAAGAAAATTTTGGCTTGAAGAAACAGTAAATGGTAACCAAACAAGAGTCAAATTTTCTGACCTTAACGGAAGATATAAAACAAAAGAATATAGAGTCATGACATTTGCTTTTTCAAGACTGACCCTTGTTTTTAGCCATTAATGTGATGGTGGACCACTAGGACCGATTCTTGAATTGAAATTAGTAGTAAGGATGTCACTAATTTATCTGCCTGTTTCTTACAAAGACACTGGGATAAATATAGTATAAACGTAGAGTAAAACAGACATTCTCTCAAATGTTGAACTAAGTGGTAAAAACTAGAATTTCTAGAATTAAGAGTTAAAAATATATATACTTATTTCTAAGTTTTGTATGACTATATTCTCACTATATTCTCACAGATGACCCTTTTGACCTCTCTCTTACATTTATGTTCTACAGCTCTTGAAACGCATATTGTACAGTAAAATTTGAAAATTATCTTAGTCTTTATTACCAAAAAAAAAAAAAAAAAAAACCAGCAACTTTAAAAGCAGACCTTCTAATAGCCTGCTGGATCAAAAAATAGGGAAAAATACTAAGAACAGCCAGAACACAGTATACATACAGAATGAAGTATGTGGCTAAAAACAAAACTCTTCAATATAACAAACTTAAAATATTCCATTCTGTTCTTTGACATTTTCAGCCAGAATATTCTTTTTCATTTACAATAATTTAATCCTTTTAAACATGATTTTTTTTCCCTTTTCTTTGATTCATTCTAGGTGAATAAATTGAGCCTACTTTCAAATTTTAAACTGGAGTATTAAATGCAGTTGATTAAAAATACTAGATTACTTTAGTCAAACTAGAATTTAGCAGCTAATAATGTAAAATTGTGCTCTTATGACATTATTATTATGGTAATATTTTAATGATAAGCAGCACAGAGAAACCTCTTCTTAGAAAATGGAAGCTAAGAGGCCGTATATTTTCTAATCATAATTATCTGTATACCTTACACTTTGTATACTTTTCTCAAGTCCCTAAATAACCTTCCATAACACACATACACACACACGCATACACTCCCATACCTAATTCTCACCACCTTCTTAGTTTGAAAAAGATACTGAAGTGAACAGGCCTTTTGTTAGTGTCTTGAAATAGAAATAAGGGGTTCTAATGGTGCTGTGGATAAGGCATTGGGCTGCTAACCAAAAGGTTGGTTATTTGAACCCACTGTCTGCTCTGTGGGAGAAAGATAAGGCAGTCTGCTTCCATAAAGATTTACAGTTTTGGTAACTCTATATAGGGGTCACTATGAGTTTGAACTGACTTGATGGCAGTAGGAAATTTTTTTCTTTAGAGTAGAGATAGGTGAACTAAGAACATGTTTTCATTCTCATGCTTGAATACCCTTAGCCTCAGAAGCCAATGGTACATTTCTAATTTGATGACAAGGAACAAAGTGCCTCCTATGCACTGACTTTCTCTACCCACATTCCTGTAGTATTACCCTGATTACTATCCTGATTCTCTATGGAGAACAGACAACCTGGGTGAAATGGATTGTGCATATGTACAGGCTGAAGGTAGCAGCTAGAAATGAATGCAGAGAAAGCTGCAGAGATTTTAAGGGGTCTATGGACCCTATCAGTGATGAGAACCATTATTTTGCCCTAGGGTTTCCCAGGATATTATTATAAAGTAGGTACAACCCATAAAATATTATTGATCATCACATTGCTTTCTTGTGAGCCCTAATTATCTCTGATAAAAGTGCAGTCTGGCAGTCAAACTCCCCAGAGAGAGTGGGTGGTATCTATAAAACAGAAGCTTCAGTGGTACTTAATAAAAATACTTATTTTCCTACTTTCTACTTCCTCAATTGTTGCTACATATGTCTCATGAATTCAAATGACCAATGTTAGTAGTAAGTCCCTAGGTTATCATGATAGTGACCCTTTTCTAAGCCTCTTTTATTCATTGCAAACTGTTTTTCCTTACAGAAGTATGTGTTGTTAAGTACCGCATACACCATTCCCTGTAGCCTTTCATCCTCCCCAATGTGGAATGACAAAACTACAGCTTCATCTATAAACAAAGGGGAATTGTGATCTTTCCATTATCGCAGAAATGAATTTGTATTAATTTGAGCATTTCTGAAGTCTGAAAACAATATTAGCCCAGATATGAGAATATAGTATCTATCTAAGGAAAATAAATATTTTGCCTGTTTGAAATACTATTCAGAGGTTATTAAACTGCACTGATATCTAAATATTTGAACAAGATGCTAGAGGAAAACAAATTTGTTTGCAATTAAAAATCATTTTAACTTGTTATATTCTGCACATAATTTATATTCTCAAATCAAGAAGGTATAATTCAGAACCTGATCTTTAGGGTCATACCTATATATCAAGTCATAGACAAAGCAAATCACCTTCAGGTAATTTCAGAATGTTATTGATCTTTTTGAAACTGACCTTCTTCTGGGTAGTACCTGTCAGAGAACTTGAGCATTCCCTTCTTTGACACTCCATCCAGTATGACTCACTTCTCTCATCCTTTTCCTGTTAATTATTTCTGTTAATCACCCTCACTTTTTTCTTATTATCTGTGTAGTGGTTGATCCTTTTAAGAGTTTGTGTATAGAAATATAAAAAGAATATTCCAAGTCAGTGGGTCTTTCTTGGAGTGATCCATTTACAGTAGTTTTGGGGATGCATATATTAAGTAAACATGGTCCCTCCCCTTGAAATACTAACATTCTGGTAGAAAAAAGAAGTGATTTCAGTACACTGTGGTCTATGGAAATAACAGAGATATGCACAGGACTCTGTGAGAGCAAAGAAGAGAGATGTCTAAGTCAGCCTGAAAAACTAAGGGGGTGTAAAAAAAAAAAAAAAAAAATCTTGGGCTCTGGCTTGAATAATGATTCAGATTTAAGCTTGTTGAAAATAGAGTGAATTTTGTTCTGTCCAGAGAGAATGGCATAAGCAATGGTTGAAGAGACGAGAGACATTATGTAGTTTTTCAAGAAGTACAAGTAGCTAGACCCCAAACCAAAACAAATCCACTGTCATCAAATTGATTCCAACTCATACAGATCCCATTGGGTTTCCAAGCATGTAAATCTTTACAGAAATAGATTGCCTCATCCTCCTCCCACAGAGCAACTGGTGAGTTTGAACCACTGACCTTCTGCTTAACAGCCAAATGCCTTCCCACTGTGCTACCAGAGCTCCTTACAAGTAGCTAGAAGAGGTCTTGAAGTGTGGTCCTTACGTCAGCAGCATCAACATCTCTTGGGAACTTATTAGAAAGGCAAACCTTAGGCCACATCTGATATTTACTGAGCAGGGCCTATTGATCTGTACCTGAACAAGGCCTCCAGGAGATTGTGACACACACTAAAGTATGAAAATCACTGAGATAGAAATCAACTATTATATGAAGTGTGGCCTGAGATGTGGACTGGGATCAGGTCACAGAGAGTATCGTTTGTACTCAGGATATGGGGCCTTATATTGTTTGTCACCAAGATGCCACTGAATGGATTTTAAGGATTTGTGTCACATAACTAAATTTGAGTTTTCAAAAGACTATTTTGGTAGTGTTACAAAAAGAAAAAAAAATTAACATCTTCAGATTATTTTTTTGATAATTTAAAGGAATGTTCACTCCTCTAAATATGAGTTTTTCATTCATCTGGCTCAAATGGATATCTAATTTGATCCCTATGGCAGAAAGCTTTGCTAAAATGCAATGAAATGTTGCTGCACTACTTATTTATTTATTTTATGAAAAAAATTTCAAAGACCAAGCAAATACAAACTGAAGCTTTACCCAGCTGTTTATGGATTAACAATTCAACTTAAGGAATGTATCTGCTGATTTTAAAAATAAAGATTTTGAGATGATCTGACCTGCTGACGTCCTTGAGGCATTATTTTAAAACACATTAATTCACTATTTTCTCACTAAGATTATTTTAAGAAAAAATTCCTGAAATGGATTTCTTCAAAGTGTTGTTATTTTGCTGTTTTCTAGATTATATTTTTAATGTTTGAATGTTATTAGTATAGATGGGTGCAGTTTATCTATACATAAAAACAGTGAACCAAATGAGGAAAATAATGTGTTTCTTAGATAAAAATTAAAGAGAAAGAAAATTGCTTGTATTATTTTCCTTTCATATAAAATAATGGATCTTTAATGTGAAAGGCTTTGTTTACTAAATCAATTTTTAATCCTTTCTTAGTGTTCAATAAAAAATGACTCTTCCATAGATTTCCCTCCTACAATTTATTTTTAAGAATATTTACCCTTTTATTATAAGTATATATTCATCTTTGTCTAATATAAATATGCTCATCTCTATTAATTCACATTGCAATACCAATAATTACTTAGTCAGCCCTTTCTTTCACCTAAATTTCTGCTGCTGTATTTGAAATAAGACACACTGAGAAATGTAAATGATATCAACCTAATTCTTCCAGTTTTTGCATAATTTTATCTGCTTTCCCAAAAGGCACTTTCAAATACTTGTTCATCACATGTAACAAAATAGTTCTCATGATGATGCCAGCTCTGAAACTATCCTTAGCCTGGAGTCATAACTGATGTATGTAATGGAAAACCAGTCTTAATTTAGCTTGAACTACTCAAAACTGAATAATTTATGAAGTTACTTCTTTATGCATAGCCATTGTCTATTTCCATCTTAGTTACTTAATATATACAACCAGGGAAATAACAATGCTTATTAAAAATTCCCCATAAGTAAAGTATGAATGGGTTTTTGTAGATATTTTAGTTATGTTTCCAGTGTTTCCCTGAAAAATTATGCTCATTTATCCTTGCAATTACACAAATGTGTTCAGTATGATTCTCAACAACTTTACATTAAGAAGAGATATGTAAAATTGTCCATAGAATGGTATAATAAAATAGTTGTTTTATTCTACTTTAAATAGCAGAAAGATAATAATATCCTAGAACATCAGTAGACTGATGTATAAGCATTATTGCATTTAACCCCCACAATCATAGTAGTGTTAATTAATTAAATAGTATTTTGCTATTTTACAAATGAAGTGTTTGTGGCTTAGATAATTTACTAAGTTTGCTCAAAGTCTCCTGGATAGTAGCAGGGAAATTTCTAATTCCAAGCCAGTCCTCATTCCATTCAGTTGCAATTGTATATAATACAGTACAAAAATTGTGCTATTCTACTATAAAGTCATATTTAAAAAAAAAAAAAAAAAAACAACTTTACACCAGATAATGTCTGCTTATGAGCAATAAACAGAGTCACTGTTGTTGTTGTTGTTATGTGCCGTCAAGTAGGACCCGACTCATAGTGACTCCTCCTTGGGTTTCCAAGGCAGTATCACTACCGAAGTAGATTGCCCCATTTTCCTTCCGAGGAGTAACTGGTGGGTTTGAACTGCCAGCCTTCTGGTTAGCAGTCAAGTGCCTGAGGCACTATGCTACCAGTGCTCTCAGTGGAGTCACTAGGTGGCACAAATGGTTAAGGTCTTAACTACTAGCCAAATGATTGGTGATTAGAACCCACCCAGTGGTACCTCTGAAGGTACCTGATAATCTGAGAGACCTGATAATCTGCTTCCAAAGGTTATTGTTGTTGTTGTTATTTGCCATTGAGTCTGACCAACTCATAGCAACCCCTCCCTGGGTTTCTGAGGCAGTATCATTATGGAAGTAGATTGCCCAACCTTATTTCCGGGGAGTGCCTGGTGGGTTTGAACTGCCAGACTTCTGGTTAGCAGTCAAGTGCCTTAGGCACTACGCTACCAGAGCTCCAAAGGTTACAGACTTGAAAACACTACAGAAGAGTTCTACTATGCACACATGGGCTCAGCATAAGTTGGAATCAGCATGGGACCAGTTAAGAACAACAACATGCAGCATGCTTTTGAGTTTTTTCTACAGAGTTATCACCACTGTATTGCATTGAGAGAATGTCATTTATTAGACAGATCTACACTTACAAGAGTAAGTCTGGGTATGAAAGTAATTATTTGGCTTTCATTTACTAGAAGTATTTATGTATTAGAAGTATTTATTTACTAGAAATGGTTCTACCTTTGCATCTAATATAATCGATGAAACATGGAAATATTATTGAAGATATATTTCTTAATTTTAAGAGTGTATTACATCCTACAGTTGAGTTAAATATAAATTTGCATGAATTATCAATCACATTTCTTTAAGAGAAAATACTTTGGAATATTTCTCATTAACTCTCATGCTATTCATATTTAAATGTTCACTCAATATCTCATCATCATTTTTGAGTAGTGGCAATTTACCCAAAGGCACACAGACAAACACACACTTGTGTCTGCATGCATAACTCATTTAATTACTAAAGCTTACTTATTTCTACTTCAGAGAAAGAGCAGTAAAAGCTATGGAGTCAACTAACTATGGGATAAATTCCAAGCCCCACCACACACTGGTCATATAATCTTTGTTGAGTTGTTTAGCCATATTGAGCCTCAGTTTAGTCATTTATAAAGTTGAAGCAATAATGCTTATCTATAATGGTATGACTCTGAGGGAGGAAGATGAGTCAGTCCACTTCCATAAAGATTCACAAACTTGGAAACCCAGTGGGGGTCTCTATGAGTTGGAATCCACTTAATGGCCATGGGTTTGGTTTGCTTTTATAGTGTTATGGAAGTCAGGAAAAAAGTAAGTATGAAATGAATAAAATTGTAATAAACCCATAAATACTAGTCAGAATAAAGCAGCTAATTATATTTCATTAAGATGATAGTAGACTGTGGAGCAGTAGACAAAGTAGAGTCAGGAATAGCAGCAAGAAATGGAACGTGTGGTTGCTAGCCTCCCTAAATAACTGCCTACTTTGTCATAACACCAGAAGAGCTTGGTGGTGCATGGCTATTATTTCTGAATGCTTTAACCAAAGTTTCTAAAGAAGGATTAAGATGAAAAAAAAAAAAAAAATGTAGAGCAGAATTTCAAATTCCCATGGAATCCAGATTTTCTGGAGTAATAGAAGCTGGGTGAATCCATAAAATTATTTCTATAAGGTAATCTTCAAACTTAAACCAAAAGTATCTCCTGAAGTCTTCTGAAAGCGGACAGTAGTTTAGCTTAACTAGTAGAGAATGTATGCCTTGAGCATTGTACTCTTTTAAGAACCATCCATGTTGTTGTTGTTGCTAGATGCCATGCTGTCGGGTCAGCTCTGACTCACCTCATGTACAATAGAACAAAACACTGCCCAGTCATGCACCAGCCTCACAATATTTGCTATGCCTGAGCCCTTCTTGCAGCCACTGTGTCAAACTATCTAGTTCTCCTCTTTTTCCCTGACCTTCTACTTTACCAACCATTATATCCTTCTCCAGAGAGTGGCCCCTTCTGACAAAAGGAACAAAGAAGGGAAGGCAAAGCCTGGCCATTCTCATTTCCAAGTACCATTCCAGCTGTCCTGTTTTCCAGGACAGATTTGTTAGTTCTTCTGGCACTCCATGGTTTTTTCACTGTTCTTCACTAACACCACAAATCAAAAGCAACAACTCTTCTTTGGTCTTCCTTATTCATTTTCCAGCTTTCACATGCATATGAAGCTATTGAAAATACCATGTCTTGGGTTAAATGCATCTTGGTCTTCACAGAGTCATCTTTGCTTTTCAGTACTTTATAAAGATCTTTTGCAGCAGATTTTCCCAGTACAATATGACCTCTGATTTCTTGCCTCCTGCTTCCATTGGTGTTCTTGTGGATCCAAGTAATATGAAATTTTTACAACTTCAATCTTCTCTCCATTTATTATGAGGCTGCTTATCGGTCCAGTTGTGAGGATGTTAATTTTCTTTTTTTTTTTTTT
>NW_006921746.1:4713959-4720528 GCF_000298275.1 Orycteropus afer afer | reverse complement strand
TCTGCATCCTTTCCTTCAAGGCTCAGGGGTCCAAGTTTATCTTCTGTGTCTGTGTTAATTGGTTTCCCTTTTCTTTGTTGAAGAGGGTCTGTGCAATCCTTCTGCCTAGTCTGCCATCTTGCCCCGCCACCGGATGTTCATTTTCTTTATGTTGACATGTAATTGATACTGCAGACTATAGTATTTAATCTACACCAGCAAGTGCTTCAAGTCATCTTTGCTTTCAAGCAAGCAAGGTTGTGTCATATCCATATTGCTGGTTGTAAAATGAGTCTTCTTCCAATCCTGAAGCTGCATTTTTCGTCATATAGTCCAGCTTCTTGGATTATTTGCTAAGCACACAGATGGAATAAGTATGGTGAAATTATACAACCCTGATAAACACATTTCCTGCACTTAAACCATGCAGTATCCTCTTGTTCTGTTCAAAAGACAGCCTCTCGAACTGTGTACAGCCTCCTCATGAACACATTTAAATGTTGGGTAATTTCCAATTCTTCTCAATCTTATCCATAATTTGATATGATCCACATAGCCAAATGTTTTTGTATAGTCAATAAAACACAGGCAAATATCTTTCTGTTGTTCTTTGCTTTCAGCCAAGATCCATGTACCATCAGCAAGAATATTCCTTGCTCCACATCTTCTGAATTCAGCTTGCTTTTCTGGGATGTCCCTGTCAATAGACAGCTGCAACCGGTTTTGAATTATCTTTAGCAATATTTTATTTGCATGCGACATTAATGATATTGTTTGAAAATTTCCACATTCTGTGGGATCACCTTTCTTTGGAATGGGTACAAATATGAATCTCTTCCAGTCAGTTGGTTGGCATCTGTCTTCCAAATTTCTTGGCATAGAGGAGAAAGTGCCTCCAGTGCAGCATCCATTTGTTGAAACATCTTAATGGGCATTCTGTCAATTTCTGGAGCCTTGTTCTTTGCCAATTCCTTGAGTGCAGCTTTGACTTATTCCTACAACAGAGCCTATGGGCTCTTGGTCATATGTCACTTCCTGTAATGGATGAACATAAACCAATTTTTTTTTTTTTTTTTTGTACAGTGACTCAGTGTATTCCTTACATCTTCCTTGGATGTTTTCTGCATCATTCAATATTTTGACCATAGACTCTTTCAATATTACAACTTGAGGCTTGAATTTTTCCTCAGTTTTTTCAGCTTGAAAAATGATAAACAAGTTCTTCCTTTTGGTGCTCTAACTCCAGATCTTTGCACATTTCATTATTACAATTGATTCTGTCTTTTCGAGCTTCTCTACTCTTTGAAATCTGTTCAGCTCTTTTATCTCATCACTTCTTCCATTTGCTTTAGTTACTCTCTGTTCAAAATCAAGTTTCAGATTTTTTTCTGACATCCATTTTGGTCTTTTCTTCCTTTCGTGTCTTTTTAATGACATTTTGCTTTCTTCATGGAAATCAAAGTATATTAATTTTTACTGGTGATTGGAATGCAAAAACTGGATACAAGAAAGAATCACTAGTAGCGGGAAAATATGTCCTTAGTGACAGAAATGACACTGGAGATCACATGATAAAATTTTGTTAGACCAACAAATTATCCATTGTAGATACCTATTTTTCAACAACATAAATGGTGGCTGTACACATGGACTTTGCCAGATGGGATACACAGAAATCACTTCAATTACATCTGTGGAAAGAGGTGATGGAGAAGCTCAATATCTTTAACCAAAAAAGGCCAGGAGCTGACTGTCTAACAGACATCAACTGCTCATATGCAAGTTCAAATTGAAGGTAAAGACAATTAAAACAAGTCCATGAGAGTCATAATATGATTCTGATTATAACTCACGTGAATTTAGAAACAATTTAAAGAATATATTTGATTCACTGAACACCAATTATCAAAAAGCAGAGCAATTGTGGGAAGATATTAAAAATCATCCATGAAGAAAGCAAAAAGTCACTAAAAAAACAAGAAAGGAAGCAAAGACCAAAATGAATGTCAGAAGAGACTGAAGCTTGCTCTTGAATGGACAGCAGCTAAAGCAAACGGAGGAAGTGACAAGATAAAATTGCTGAAAAGAACATTTCAGAGAGCAGCTTGAGAAGAAAAAGTCAATTATTATAATAAAATGTGTAAAGACCTGGACTTAGAAAACCAAAATGCAAGAACATTCTCAGAATTTCTCAAGTAGAAAGAATTGAGGAAAAAATTCAAGCCTCGAGCTGCAATATTGAAAAATTCAATGGGGAAAATATTGAATGATACAGAAACATCAAAAGAAGATGGAAGGAATATACAGAGTCATTATACCAAAAAGAATTGTTTAATGCTCATTAATTTTAGGAGGTGGCATATGATCAACAACCAATGATATTGAAGGAAGAAGTTAAAGCTGCACTGAAAAAATTGGCAAAAAAACAAGGCTCTAGAAATTGACAGAACACCCTTTGAGATGTTTCAATAAACAGATGCCATGATGGAGGCATTTACTCATCTATGTCAAGAAATTTGGAAGACAGCTACCTGGCCAACTGACTGGAAGACATCCATATTCGTATCCATTCCAAAGAAAGGTGATCTCACAGAATGTAGACATTATCAAACATTATCATTAATATCACATGTAAGTAATATATTGCTGAAGATAATTCAAAACAGTTACAGGAGTCTATTGATAGGGAACTTCCAGAAATGCAAACTGGATGCAGAATACGACATGGAACACAGAATATCATTGCTGTTGTCAGATGGATTTTGGCTGAAAACAAAGAATACCAGAAAGATGTTTGCTTGTGTTTTATTGACTATGCAAAGCATTTAACTGTGTAGATAATAACAAATTATGGATAGAATTTCAAAGAACAGAAATTCCAGAAGACTTAATTGTGCTCATGAAGAAGCTGTACATAAACAAGGAGGCTGTCATTCGAACAGAACGAGGGGATACTCCCTGTTTTAAAATCAGGAAGGGAGAGTGTCAGGGTTGTATTCTTTCATCATAATTATTCAATCTGTATGCTGAACAAATAATCTGAGAAGGTGGACTATATGATGAGGAATGTGGCATCAGGTTTTGAGGAAGACTCATTAACAACCTGTGATATACAGAGGACACAACTTTGCTTGCAGTAAGTGAAAGTGACTTGACTTGAAGCATTAAAGACTACAGTCTACAGTATGGACTATGACTCAACATAAAGTAAACAAAAATTCTCACAACTGGACCAATAAACAGCATCATGATAAATGGAGAAAAGATTGAAGTTGTCAAAGATTTCCACAATCAACACCAATGGAAGAGTCAAAAAAATCAAACAATGTATTGCACTGGGCAAATCTACTGCCAAAGACCTTTTTAAAGATTTGCATGAAATCCAAGCTATAGTGTTTTCAATTGCCTCAGATGCATGTGAAAGCTGAACAATGAATAAGGAAGACTGATGAAGAGTGGATGAATTTGAGTTGTGGTGTTGATGGAGAACACTGAAAGTATTATGGACTGCCAGAACAAACAAATCTGTCCTGGATGAAGTGAAGCCACAATGCCCCTTGGAAGTGAGAATGGCCAGACTTCATCTCACCTACTTTGGTCATGCTGTTAGAAGGGATCATTCCCTGGAAAAGGATATTTTGTTTGGTAAAGTAGAGGGTCAGTGAAAAAGAGGAAGGCCCTTAGCAAATTGGATTGACACAGTGGCTACAACAATAGGCTCAGGCATAGCAAGGATTGTGAGGCTGGGGCAGAACCAGGCTGTTTGTCATTCTGTTGTACATAGGGTTGCTATGTGTTGGAGAGACACAACAGCACCTAACGACAACAACATAGAGGTCAAAGTTTATTAGTGGCTACCAGGGGATATAGGAAAGAAACATAGGGAGTTATTGCTTAAGAGATACTGAGTTTCTATTAAGGGTGATGGGAAAATTTGAAAATGAAGAGTTGTACCTGTTGCATACCATGAAGAACATAATTGATTTTACTGAATTTTATATGTAAAAATTGTTGAAATGGCAAATATTTTGTTATCTATTTGCCAAAATTAAAAAAAAAAAGAGTCAAAAGTAAAAAGATAACAGATTGTATTTGTACATTACTTTCTCTTTTCCAAAGGGCAGTCTAAGATGACTTTGGTTGCCCTTGTCACATTTCTAGCCTATCACCTGGTCCTCTCTTCTAGTCATGCCTGGTGAAAAGCTGTGCTAATGTTCCAGTTCTTTAAACAAGTTCATTTGAAAAGTGGATTGCAGAAGGAGGAACAGAGGGATAGGGAGGAGAAAAATACAGATCTATACCTGCAGTGCCAACACCTTAAGGGGATCCTAAGGAGCATTTCTACTGAGTCAATAATGTGCAGTTGGCATGGTAATATGAAAAGGCAGCAAGTGATATTTTTCAGTAGGTCAAGCTTCTCATTACAAGTTCAAAGAAAGATTAGAAAAACATTACTATCCATTCTTACTTGCTCTTGTCTAGGGAGAGACTGAAATGTAACTTGGTATAGCTGGCATAAGTAAGCAGTAATAGAAATATTTTGTTACGTAGCAAACTTTGTAGTAAATTAAAAGAGTTAAACCTGAAGTACAAAAGATCAAATAGCAGAAGGATCCATGATGATTACTTAGTCAAAAATCATGAACAGAGATAAAGCCTAGGCTAGAGTCTGGTGTGACAGTGACAATAATTAACATTGAGATTGATAGTAACAAGATTAAAATATAAAATAACATTAAAAGAGTGACAAAATGATGAAGAGCTTTTTTTTTTTTTTTTTCTTTTGGGAAGGATACTGGTAGCTACTATAGATCTGATGCTATAACAATGGGCATGCTGAAAACATTTGCTACATTTCCTGCAGTCCAGTGGTATTTTATCTTGAGCAGAACACTTGGGTAAAGCGGGTGATTCTTGCAAAGTAGTTTTCTGACTAGCCACTTCAACATCACAGGAGGGAAAATGAGCATATCCCAGTGAATTCCTAAATGTTTCTATTTTAAGGTAGCCATAGGTTTGAAAGGGACCACCCAGGACTAACATTTACTTTTTTTCTTGCTATTGAAAGAAAGGAGAAGCAAAATATTTTCACAGAATATAAAGAAAATAGAAACTAAGGCACTGACTGCTAATCAGAAGGCTGGAGGTTCAAACCCACTAGCCACTCCTCAGAAGGAATGTTGGGCAATCTACTTCCGTAGTGATACCGCCTGGGAAACCCAAGAGGGGTTGCTATGAGTCGGTCTGATTTCACAGCGTATGACAACAACATTATGCATAGAATATAAAGTATGTGAGAAAATGTTTCACATTGTTTCTGTTCTACATTTTAAACACTCTTCCTAATACTTCATTCTGTATTGTTCTCAGTAACAAAATAATCATAACTGCTGGCCAACTCAGAACATGTTAGAGAATCATCAGAATAGCCTTTTCTATTGGGGTTACACTCCAATCCACTCTTCTATAATGTGAGTGAAATTGATATCTAGACGATTTCTTATAGTCTCAGGATTACAACCAAGCTTATTTACGGACAATTTCCTTGCATCTGGGGAACAAACAAAACATTGCTTTTCTCTGCCCTCCAACTTGCTCATGTCCTTCAGCAGATCTGATGTAATTGTGACTTTTCATATCTAGGTACCATGACAACATGCCAACTCTCTATTCAGCTTCTTCTTATTCTGGTCAGATTTTTGAATAGCTATCACAATAATTGGTCATTAACTCTTACTATTAATACAATTTTCTCGTATACCATCTCATTTGATCTATAAAATAAATATATGATGTTGGCAGTGAGTATTTCAGAGATTTCAACTAATTTTTCAAGATTATACAGTTTTCAGTCATAGAATTAAAAATAAAATTTAGGTTTTCTGCTTTCCATTTGTCTTATTTCTTACACGCTACAACCACTCACAATTTAGCTAGTTTTGATACAATAAGCAAAAGAATTATAGGAAATTAAGATTAATTTCAAAGTTCTAATTAGTTTAGAGGTTTTCCTAAAGCCACAAAAAAAGTGACTTGTACAAAATACAATGGTAATTGTTTGTTCAATTGGCACATGCAAGAAGAGTTGTTCAGTAGATAAGATAGTGACAAATGCTGGGGTCGTTGTGGAGAGATTGGAACTCTTGTGCCAAACGGTATGACGTTTCCTTAAAAAACTGAAAATAGAAGTACCATTTGACCCAGTGATTCCATTACTAGGAATATAGCCTAAAGAGGTGAGAGATAGTGCACGAACAGACATATGTGTACTTATGTTCATCACAGCAAAATTCACCATAGTAAAGAGATGGAAACAACCCAAATGCCCATCAAGGGATGAGTGGATAACCAAATTATGGTGTATCTACACGATGGAATACTATGCTACATTAACAAACAATGAGGGATACGTGAATCACCTCACAATGTGTATGAAGCTGGAGGACATTATGCTGAGTGAAATAAGTCAATCTCAGAAGGACAAATACTGTATGAGCCCATTACTGTAAAAAGACAGAGAAAGGTGTGCTTGGGAAAGAGAACTCACCTAGTAGGTTACTGGGATGGGGAGGGAAAAGGAGGGATTAATT
>NW_006921746.1:4713093-4713687 GCF_000298275.1 Orycteropus afer afer | reverse complement strand
TGGTAGGGTGGAGTGTCGACAAAAGAGAGGGAGGCCTTCAACAAGATGGATTGACATGTTGGCTGTGATGATGGGCTCGAGTATAGCAGGGATCATGGAACTGGTGCGAGATCGGGCAGTGTTTATTTCTGCTGTGCATGGGGTCGCTATGAGTGGGAAATGACTCAACAGCACCTAACAACACAACAATACAATGGGAAATTTATGCACAGCTTTGAGAATTGGGAGAAGTCATTTAAACATTATTTTGTGTTTATTTTCTTGGTATGCATAATGTATTAAAGATATACGCAAAACTTAATAGTTGAAAGTTTTGTGCATGAAATGATGAAGGCTTGATCATTTAGAATAAATGAAGCAATAAAGTCAAATACGAACTATGTTTGGGTATAAATTGACTATGAAGGTAAAGAGACAGAAAGATACTGTGAAAACTTCTACAAAATAAACTTGGAAGAATGTTATTTTGAAAGATAAGGGTAAGTTGAGAAGCAGAATCAAATTACTTTTGTAGGTAAGATCTTTAAATTCCTTTGAATTCCCTTTATAAAGTGTATGCTTAATCCACTAGCTGTAATTTTTCACATCTAGTAC
>NW_006921746.1:4709227-4712993 GCF_000298275.1 Orycteropus afer afer | reverse complement strand
AAAAAGGAAAAAAAAAAAAAAAAAAAGAGTTGGAAGCAACATAAATTAAATATGTTCATTTGGTCTATAAATGCATGTTGTTTAATAAATGTGAAGTTATTAAAAGGAAGTTATATTTCACAGACACTTATAAAATAAGAAACAAAAATGGAATGAGACAAAATGAAGGAATAGAGGGCGAAAAGAAATAAGGAAAATACTGTTGTTGTTGTTGTTGATGTTATGTGCCGTTGAGTCAAACCCGACTCATAGTGACCCCTCCTTGAGTTTCCAAGGCAGTATCGCTACGGAAGTAGGATTGCCTAACCTTCCTTCTGGAAGGACCAAAAGAAAATGAATTACTGAGTATTGGCTATGCGAAAGGTACTTTAACATATGTTGTTGCTGTTGTTGTTGTTAAGTGCCATCAAGTCGGGCCTGACTCATAGCAACCCCTCCTTGGGTTTCCGAGGCAGTATCATTACGGAAGTAGATTGCCCCATCTTCCTTCGAGGTATGGTAGGAGGGTTTGAACTGCCAACCTTCTGGTTAGCAGTCAAGTGCCTTAGGCATTATGATACCAGATATATAGTATCACCAGATGTCTTAGGACAGCTTTTCCAGAGAAGTAAAACCAATGAAGCTCATATACATATTTATATATAAAACCAAAAACCAAACTCATTACAGTTGATTCTGACTCATAGTGAATCCCATTGGGTTTCCAAGGCTTTAAATCCTTACAGAAGTAGATTGCTTCATGTTCCTCACTTGGAGCAGATGGTGGGTTTGAACCACTGACATTGTGGTTAGTAGCCTAATGCCTTACCCATTATACCACCAGAGCTCCTTTTATATATTTAGACCAAAAAAAAAAAAAAAACTTCACTGCTGTCAAGTCGGATCTAACTCATAGCGACACCTCCTTGGATTTCTGAGATGGTATCTCTATGGAAGTAGATTGTCCAGTCATAGAGAGAGTGATTTATCTCAATGAAATGGCTCACACAGTTACAGGCCAGCAAGTCCTAAGTCCTTGGGCCATACTACAAGGGCTGACAAACTCAAGATCAGCGGGTCAGATGATAAGTTGCTTGCTGGCTCATAAGCTGTGGAGGCTGATGTATCCCAAGACAGATAGGCAAAATGGCAGGCCACTGACTCAAGTCCCAAGAACCAGAGGTCAGATGACAACAAGCCAGATGCATGATCCAGAGTGAACAGAAATCAAAGATGTCACTTTGACTACTAAGGTGTGCCTGATCCAAGCCATGATATTTTCAATCTCCTTATATGCATGCAAAAGCTGGAAAATGAATATGGAAAACCAAAGAAAGATTGATGAATTTGAATTATGGTGTTGTTGAAGAATATTGAATATACCATGGACTGCCAGAGGAATGAACAAATCTGTCTTGGCAGAAATACAGTCAGAATGTTCCTTAGAAGTGAGGATGGCAGACTTTGTTTCAAGTACTTTGGACATGTTATCTGGAGAGACTATTGCCTCAAAAAGGAAATCATGTTTGATAAAATGGAGAAGGTCAGTGAAAAATGAAATGGGTTGATACATTGCCTGAGACAATGAACTCAAACATATCAACAATATTGAGGATAGTGCAGGACTAGGCATTGTTTTGTTCAGTTGTATATAGGGTCATTATGAGGTGAAACTGACTCAGTGGCATCTTTCTTGGTTCTCTAGTGCTGCTACAACAGAATTATAACAAGTTTATGGCACCAACAAACAGGAATTTATTCCTTTACAGTTTAGGGAGTAAGAAGTCCAAATTCAGAATGCCAGCTCTATGGCCTGAGCAAAGGCCCCTTGACTTTGGGCATCAGCTCTACCTCTTGTTCTAGGCCCACTAGAGTTGGAGACATCTTCTAATTTAGGCAGCTACTGGCTGCTGAAGCTGACAACCCTAAGGTTTCCAGGTAAAATGCATAACCCCATGATCAGCAGGCCACTAGTTCAAGTCCATGAACAATCCTAAGATTGGCAGGCAACACAGCAGTCTACTGGTTTAAGTCCAGGAACTGAAGAGAAAAACTTGGCCACATGAACGATCCAAAATGTGCCAAAAAACTCAAGACCCTTCCCAAAGGTCTTCCATGTATACTGGAAGCAAGCCACACCCCGAAGGCAACTCTCCTTCAACTACATAGTGTTCACAGTAGATTCCACCATGTAGGTGATTATAGTGTCATTATGGGGAATAACAACATACAGCTGCCAGGCCATTCAAAACCACAGGCCAGCCAAGTTGACACGCAACCTTAAATACTACAGTACCTAACAACAACAATCACATGTAAAAGATAAAATTACTTTAGGAAGAGCTAGATAAGGTAGAGAGGCTAGAGGACATCTCAAGAAAGGAAGTTACAATTGAGATCAATGTGGCATTTTTTCATTAAAAAAATAATTTCACTGAATAGAGGATTCATGACAATAATTATCAGGAAATATTAACCAAAAATCCCATTGCCATTGAGTTGGTTTTGACTCAATGACACTATAGAACATAGTGGAATTGCCCCATAGGTTTTCCAAGGCTGTAAATACTTATGGAAGTAGACTTCCTCACAGTTCTCCCACAGAGAAGCTAGTGGGTTCAAACAGCTGACATTTTGGTTAGCATCACAATACTTTGACCATAGCACCTCTAGACCTCCTTTATTAGGAAATTAATTGGATTAGTTAGTGTGAGATTGTACTTGTTCTCACATTTCTCACAATTTAAACAAAAGAGTTCTCTAACAGATAGAAATGTTCTTTTGCCAGTTTAGTGCCCTCCTTTATTATCTTTCCATCAGTACATTAATAAGAGCAGGTTCAACCGTTGCCCAATATTTGTTTCATTAGAATGAAGTTGATTCTATTTCAAGTTCTACCTCATGTATAGAGCGTATGTCCTGTCCTGGACAATTAATATATTCTATAGCCCAAAATTTTATGAAGGATGATCTCATATCTTAAGTTATATAAATATGACTCACTTCTGAGACTTTTATTTAAACTGCTAAATGTAATGAATTTTTACAAGAGTTACTGAAAGGGTAGAATGTTAGATTGTCACATTTTTGTCATTGCATGGTGAAACACTTCCTTACAAAAAAAAAAAAATAGAGGGCAAAACAGAAGAAAGTATAAACTAGAGGTTCAAGAACATAGATTTCCTGATGATATAATCTGATCATAAGGATATAGCTGTACCATAAGTCAGATGCTGGCTACTCTTCCATTATGTGTTTTGTGTAATTAATTCTCAATGCTTACTTTCATGTACTATTTTTCTGTTGTTTGTTCAATTGGTTGTATTTTGGAATCAGTTTCAGTTTATAGACAAAGGTTCTAGAGAGACACAAGTTCACACTTTATATTCTAAGTATACAATGGGAGACAAACCTGTCGGTTGGTTTGTCCTACCGTGGTGATGTGTTGATGTGTTTTGAGGCTGAACCACTCGTGTTTCAAACCCAGCGGGATGCACATGGTGCGTAGGTATCAGCCCAGCTTACAGACTGAGACAGACTAGGAATAAGGAAGAGGCCGTCTACTTCACAAAGAATTGGCCAGGGAAAACCTTATGAATAGCAAAGAAACACTGTTCAACACATTATCACACAACTTTATGAATAGTCCAGTTAGGTTAGAAGGCTCTCAAAATAGGACTGGGAAAGAGCTGCATCATCTGAGTAAACCCAGCCTTACTTCTATAGATAAGGTCTTTCAAGCCCTCCATTTGCTGATGTGGTACCACTCAAATTGAAGGGAAACAGC
>NW_006921746.1:4695723-4706034 GCF_000298275.1 Orycteropus afer afer | reverse complement strand
TTAAGTATCGTGTAGTGTCATCACAAGAATGAGATAAAGGTATATGCAATTTTTGAAGCATAAAAACAAACTTAAGAACATACCACCTAACTAGAGAAATAAAACCTTTCCAATCTCATTGCAACACTCTCTGTGTTACTCCCTAGTCTTTTCCTCTATTGTACCCTCCCTGTATGAAGATAAATACAATATCAAGATTCATACATCTTCTGAAAACATTCTGATTTGCCTGCAGAGTCTTTTACTTCTTGTTAAAATAGACCCTCTAACAAGTTGTTGTAGTAAGTATAATAACGTATTGAATTTTCTGTTTATCCCAAAACAAATTTCTTATTTATCTCTTGTAGTTGATAAAAAATTCTAGATGTTCAAGTCTTACCTGATAATTTTCTGGTCTCATCAATTTAAACATGTTTTCACTGTTATCTGGCTCACTGATTTTTACTATAGACCTGACAGTTATTCTAAATTTCTTTCATTTATTTTTAAATAATCTGTCTTTTCTTGCTAGTTGTTTTAAAAATCTTATGATTTCTTTCTGTTTTACCCAGTTTTTAATTCAACTTGTATTTAATTTTTTTTTAAATAAATAATTTAGCTGAGTTTTCTCTAATTATCTGTGTTAACAAAGCTAATTTTTAATAAGCCACTCCTCGGAAGGAAGAATGGGCAATCAATCTACTTCCATAGTGATACCACTTTGGAAACCCAAGGAGGGGTTGCCATGAGTTGGATCCAACTAGATGGCAGTGACTTGAGTTTGTTTGCTGTTTATGTAAAATGTTTATCTGTCTTTCTCCTACTGTCCACCTACCTATACTTTCCACTGTCCATAATGTTAATAGTTTGATATTTTAATTATTGTGAGAAGTGTTGTTGTTATTGTTAGATGCTATGGAGTCATCCCTGACTCACTGCAACTCTATGAATAGCAGAAAAAAAACACTCCCCAGTCCTTTGGCAGCCTCACAATTTTTGCTATACCTGAGCCCATCTTTACAGCCACTGTGTCAATCCATCATGTTGAGGCCCTTCCCACTCTTCGTTGACCTTCCACTTTACCAAGCATGATATCTTTCTCCAGAAAATAGTTTCTCCTAACAACATGACCAAAGTAGGTGAGACAAAGTCTGGCCATTCTTGCTTCCAAGGAACATTCCAGCTGTACTTCTTCCAGGGGAGATTTATTAGTCCTTTTAGCAGACCATGGTACTCTTAGCATTCTTCTCCAACACCACAACTCAAAAGCTTCAATTTTTCTTTGGTCTTCCTTATTCATCGTCCAACTCTCACATGCATAAGAGGTGACTGAAAATACTACAACTTGGGCTAGCACACCTTAGTCTTCAAGGAGACATCTTTGAAGTCTTCAAGCTCTCCATCTCTTGGAAGAGGTCTTTTGCAGAAGATTTGCCCAATGCAATACATTGTCTGATGTCTTGACTGCTGCTTCCATTGGTGTTGATTGTAGAACCAAGTATATACATAAACATATACATATATACATATATATAAAATTGTTAGATATGTATATATGTATGTGCATATGTATATGTATATATATCTTTATGTGTCAATTCTTATGCCATATTTTTTGAACCTGCACATATTTTAATTCTTCCCATGACTCATTTGTTCCTAGGTAGTACAGGACACAAACAATTAAGTGCTTGACTACTAACCAAAAGTTTAGTGGTTTATACCCACCCAGAAGCAACTCAGAAGAAAGGACTGATCATCTACTTCTGAAAGGGCACAGCCTTGAATGCCCTATGCAGTGCTGTTATAGTCTACACACATGGGGTCTCCATGAGTTGGAATTGACTCAGCATCAACTGATTTAACTGTTTATGCTTCATTTAATACTACAGCTTTCCCATTCCTATATTTTTAAATTTTATTTCATGTTTGATTTGGCTGGAGTTTTCCTTGGTATGTTTTCAGGAAAGAAACGTGGATTTTTTTTTTTTTTTTCTGTCTTCATTTATGAACAGCAACTTATCTGATTACAGCATTTTTATTAAGAACATTCTTTCCTACTGTGTTAGTAAAATTGTTTGTTAACTTGGCTGGTTCTAGTTTTGAGTGGCTGGGCAGCTAGATGTAATTATTCCCATGATGAGACTGATAATCAATGTCATGGTGTAACCTACTGGAGCAATTGAATAGCTGCCTTAGAGATCTTAGGATCTTCCAGTACATAAGAAGAAGCATTGAAAGTCTCTGGAGTTTTTTGGCATGCTTGAACCCTGAATGTATCCAAGTTTTCATCTCAGTGGCCTGCCCTGTTTTGTGCTGATCTTGGGA
This sequence comes from Orycteropus afer afer, assembly GCF_000298275.1. Taxonomy (NCBI): domain Eukaryota; kingdom Metazoa; phylum Chordata; class Mammalia; order Tubulidentata; family Orycteropodidae; genus Orycteropus; species Orycteropus afer. Next base: position 4,703,727 of record NW_006921746.1, on the reverse strand, counting down.
CTGTTTATGGACTTGAATTAGTGGTCTGCCATGTTGTTTGATAATATTGGGACTGCGCCATTGTACTTGTCGATTTTGGGTTTGTCAGTCTCTGAAGCCAGTAGCTTCCTAAGTTTAGAGAAGCCTCCAGCTTCAGTGGGCCAGGAGCAAGAGGCATAACTGAAGCTCAAGGTCAAAGGGCTGTCACCCAGCCCCTAGAGCTGGCACTTTGAATTTGGACTTCCAGCCTCCTGTTTGTTAAATCCATACATTTATGGTATTTTCTCTTAGAATGACCCTGTTGTTGTTGTTGTTGTTAAGTGCTGTCGAGTTGCTTCCGACTCAGCGACCCCATGCAACAGCAGAATGAAACACTGCCCGATCCTGTGCCAGGCCCACAATCCCTGCTATACTTGAGCCCATCATCGCAACCACCATATCAATCCATCCCGTTGAAGGCCTCCCCCTCTTTCCTCAACACTCCACCCTACCAAGCGTGACATCCTTCTGCAGGGAATGGTCCCTTCTTACATGACCAAAATAGGTGAGATGAAGTCTGGCCATTCTCGCTTCCAAGGAGCATTCTGGCTGCACTTCCTCCAGGACAGATCCGTTAGTTCTTTTAGCAGTCCATGGTACTTTCAGCATTCTTTGCCAGCACCACAACTCAAAAGCATCAACTCTTCTTTGGTCTTCCTTATTCATTGTTCAGCTCTCACATGCATATGAGGCGATTGGAAATATCATGGCTTGTGTCAGGCATACCTTAGTCCTCAATGAGATATCCTTGCTCCTCAGCACTTGAAACAGTTCCTTCGCAGTTGACTTTCCCAATGCTACATGTCGTCTAATGTCCTGACTGCTGCTTCCGTTGGCATCGATTGTAGAACCAAGCAACGTGAATTCCTTGACAACCTCAATCTTCTCTCCATTTATTGTGATGCTGCTCATTGGTCCAGTTGTAAGGATTTTTGTTTTCTTTATATTGAGACATAATCCATACTGCAGACTGTATTCTTCAACCTTCATCAGTAGGTGCCTTAAGTCATCCTCACTTTGACCCTAGAGAACCAAAATACCTACTTATTCTGTGATGCAAGCATTATCTTGATACAAAAGCCAGATAAAACACCACAAGGAAATAAAACTACAGACCAATATCCCTTTTGTGTATAGATGCAATAGATGGAAAAATCCTCAACAAAATACCAGCAAACTGAGTCCAGCAGCATATTAAAATAATTACACACCATGCCAGTGTTAAGCTGGGTTCTCTAGAGAAGCAAAACCAGTAAAGCTTATATATACATATAGAGAAAGAGAAATTTATCTTAGGAAAATGACTCACACACTTATAGAAATTGGCAAGTCCCAAGTTCTTGGATCAAACATCAGGCTGGTGGCTTTTCCCAACTCACGCAGTGCAGGGGCTGATGACCTCAAGGTTGGCAGGCAGTACTGGCTGTTGATTCCAACGAATGATCAATCCAAGGTCTCCAGGCCAAATGGAGGATTGTTCACTCATGGACAGTTGTAGGCAGCACAATAGGATCCCGAGCCTCAGAAGTTTTTCTCTTTTCCCAGTATGTCCATAAATGTACTGGAAGAAAGCCGTACCCCTAGGGAAACTCCCTTTCAATGAATTTACATCTGATCCCATCATGGGAACAGCCCACATCACAATTGCTTAAACCACACAGAATTGTGGTTCAACCAAGCTGACACACAGTTCCAAGTATCACAATGACCAAATGGTATTTATCCCAGAATGCAGGATGGTTCAATATAAGAAAATTAATCAACGCAAAAATCACTCCTTTAATAAAAAATCTGAATCAATGCAGAAAAGACATGCGTTAAAATTCAACACCCTTTCATACTGAAAATAGTCACCAAACTAGAAATGGAAGGGAAATCCCACAACGTGATAAAAGACATTTATGAAAAATCCATTATACTTAACATTATACTTAAGGGTGAAAAACTGAAAGCTTTCCCATTAAGACTAAGGACAAGAGAAGATAACTACAGTCACACTGCTATTCAGCATTGTAATGGAAGTTCTAGAAAATTAGGCAAGAAAAAAGAAGCAAAATGTATCCAAATAAGAAAGGAAGAAGTAAAACTATCTCTATTTAGAGATGACATGATCCTATGTATAGAAGAACCCAATGAATCCATAGAAAAACTATTAGAATTAATTCATTAATTAAGGTAAGTCAAAGGGTACAAGATCAACACACAAAGAAATTTTGCTTCCACACATTGGTAAATAAGAATCTGAAAAAGTAAATTAAGAATGAAATTTCATGAGTGATAACATAAAAAATTAAAAACAGACACACACACACACATACACACACACACTTGCTGCTTGCTCTTGAGTTAATTACAACTCATAATGACCCTATATGGCAAAGTAGCACTGTCTCATATAGTTTCCAAGGCTGCAAATTTTGGTGGAAGCAGACTGTCACATATTTCTCCTGTGGAGCTACTGGTGGGTTGGAATCATCAACCTTTTGGTTATCATCTAACTGTTTTAACCACTGTTCCATCAGTGTTTCTACAGAATATAATACTTAGGAATAAATTAACCAGGGATGGGAAAGACTTGTATAGTAAAAACTATATTTATTTTTTAAAATGCTAGAATGAATTAAAGAAGACCTAAATGCATCCCCTGTTTACAGATTGGAAGATTTAATATTGATAAATGTCAATATTACCCAAAGTGATCTACATATTCAGTATACTCTCTATCAAAATTGCAAAAGCATTTTCCTTTTTGCATTAATGGGGAAGCTTTTCTTTAAATTCACATGAAATTGAAAGGAACTCCAAACAACAAAAACTTTTTGAGAAAGAATAACAAAATAGGAGGACTCACACTTCTGAATTTTAAAACAAACAATAAAGCTACAGTAATAAAAACAGTGTAGTAGTGATATAAGGACAGACATATAGAGCAATGGAATAGAATTGAGATTTCAGAAATAAACCCATAAATATATGATCAATTAATTTTCAACAAGATTTCCATATCCACTCAAAAGGAAAGGATTTCTCCCTTCAATAAAGGTTACTCAGACAACTGAACCTGCACATTCAAAATAATGATGTGTTTTTCCATATCTCACAACATATAAAAGAATTAACTAAAAATCAATCAATAATATAAATTAAATATCACAACTAAAACCATGATAATCTGAGAAGAAGTTATAGCAGTAAAACTTTACTATCTTGTTTTGGCAATGGACTTTTAGAAATGGCACAAAAAGCGCAAGCAGCAATAAATTTCACTTCAAAAATAAAACTTCTGTGCATAAAAGACTTTATCAAGAGAATGAAGAGAAAATCTACAGATTGGAAGAAAATATTTTGTAATAATAAGTTTGATAAGAGTTTAATATCCAGAATCTATAAAAATATTTCTGCAACTAAACAACAAAAAGACAAACAATCCAATTAAGAAATTGACAAAATATTTGAATAAAAATTTCATCAAAGAAGATATACAAATGGCCAATAAGAACATGGGAATATGTTCAAAATCATAAACCATTGTTGTTGTTGTTGCTATGTGCCGTGGAATCGGACCGACTCATACCGACCCCTCCTTGGGTCTCAGGGACAGTATCACTATGGAAGTAGATTGCCCAAGCTTCTTTTCCACCAGTGGCTGATGTGTTTGAAGCACCAACCTTCTAGTTAGTAGTCAAGAGCCTGAGGCACTATGCTACCAGAGCTCCTTCATAAGCCATTACAGAAGTGCAAATTAAAAAAAAAAAAAAAATGATACTACTTCATGCCCAATAGGGTGGCAATTTAAGGAGCTGTGGTGGTGTAATTGTTAAGGCATTAGTCTGCTAACTGAAACATCAGTGGTTGAAACCCACCAGCTGCTCTTCAGAAGAAAGATGGGGCAATTTGCTTCAGAAAGATTTATAGCCTTGGCAACCCAATGGGGGTCGACTATGAGTTGGAATCAACTTGATGGTAATGAGTTATTTTACATTATTTTGGAAAGTGGCTATAACAAGAAAAAATGAAAGTAATAAATGCTGGTGGGCATGTTAAGAAATCAGAACCCTCTTAAATTGTTGGTGAATTTTTAAAATGGCCCACCTTTTGTGGAAAATATTTGGCTGTTTCTCAAGAAGGTAAACATACAATTACCATATGATCTAGCAATTTCATTCTTATACATATACCCAAACAAAGTGAAAGCAGGGCCTCAGAAAAATAACTGCACAACAGAGTTCATTGCCATGTTGTTCAGAATATCCAAAATATGGAAACAACCCAAGTGTCCACCAGCAGATAAGTGGATAAACAAAATGTGGTATAGAATCCATTCAATGGAGTATTATTCAGCAAAAATAACTAAAAAAGAAAATTATAAGGTTAGGATACATGCTAAAAAATAAATGAAACCTGAAGAAACTATGCTGTGAAATAAGTGAGACACTAATGAATAAATAGATAATGATCCTACTTATATAAAATACCTGGAACAAGTAAATACATGGTAAAAGGACTTCGGGAGAGGAGATTGGGAGTTATTGTTGAAGGAGCATTGAATATCTGTTTAGAGTTATAAAACCTTTTGCAAATAGATTGTGGTGATTTCTGTACAACAGGAAGAATATAATTAATGTCACTAAATTATACACTTGTAGATGGTTAAAATTGCAAATTTTTGTTTCATATGTATGTATGTATGTATATGTATGTATGTATATGTATGTATGCATATGTATGTATGTATATGTATGTATGTAATGTATGTATAGATAGATATATCTACACACAAAAAAATTTTTTTTAAAAGAACCTCTTTTCAGAAAAAAATCAATGCTGCTTAATCACTGAATTTATGGGAACTGAGTAAAAATCTGAAGCTATTATTATAAACATTTATTTTTATATGGATGAATATAGAATTGTTTTTGCTTAGAATTGGGCTACAAAATAGCAGGTTGTCAAAAAAGTGGGAAAATAAATTAGGCAGAGTTCACATCATGGAGAATTTTCTTTGACGTCCTAAAGATATCCTTTAGTTGATGGAGAATTATTATTTTACTATTGTTATTAGCACTATTTTTATTTTAGTTCATCAGTTGTTCCTATTAGTTGCCACTGTGTCAGCCCCTCCTCAAAGTAAACCATGTATTACAGTAGAATTGCTCCATAGGATTTTCTTGGATATAATCTTTGCAAATCACATCTTTTCTTTCTTTTGTGGAGTCACTAGGCAACCCCAACTAGCAACAAATTCTTTATCACAATCACCTTCACTTGCTATAATTCCAGCTTTTAAATTATTCAAAAGGTTTTGAGCTTTTCTTGCATTAAAATACAGCTAAATAAGAACCACATGCAACTGTTCTGACTTACTTACAAATTCTCAGACACAATTAGGAATAGATCTATTTTGTAACCTAGGGACTGCCTGTATAGCAAGCCACATCAAAATTTAGTAGTCTAAAAAACATGCACACACATTCATTTAGCTCATGAATCTTTGCTGTTGTTAAGTGCCATTGAATAGACTCCAACTCATAGTGACCTTATTTACAAAAGAAATAAACACTGACAGGTCCTGTGCCATCTTCACAATCCTTGCTATGCTTGAACACATCATTGCAGCCACTGTGGCAATCCAACTCATTGAATGTCTTCCCCTTCTTCATTGACTGTCTACTTCACCAAGCATGATATCCTTCTTCAGGGAATGGTCCCTTCTGAGAACATGATCGTAGTAGGTGAGACCAAGTCTGGCCATTCTCTCTTTCAAGGAGTACTCTGGCTACACTTTTTCCAGGACAAATTTGTTTGTTCTTCCATCAGGCCATGGTATTTTCAGCATTCTTCACCAACACCACAATTCAAAGCCATCAACTCTTCTTTGGTCTTTGTTACTAATTGTCCAAGAATCTGTAGGTCAGCAATAATTTGCATTAATTTCAACAAGATGGCTCCATCATGCAGTAGGCTAGCTAGATCTTTTTCACATAGTGGCAGGGTTCAAAGATGACTAAGAGGACAAACTCCAATTTACAAGGACTTCTCTGGTCTCCGCTTGTATCATGTTGGATACAGGGAATGCCACTGCCATCAAATCATTTCCAACTCATAGCAACCCTATAGAACTACCTTGGTGTCCAAGGCTGTAAATCTTTACAGAAAGAAGCAGACTGACAACTCTTTCTCCTGCAGGTTAGAACCACCAACTTTTGACTAGCAGCTGAGTGGTTAATTAACCATTGTGCTACCTGAGCTGCCTGGATAGAAGGAAACTTGATCAAATTGAGGTCATAGCTGAATCAGTCCACTATAATGCCATACTCACAAAACATTAGGCACCTGAACATAAAATTCCTGCAGAGAAGGTGTGTGTTAGTAATCAATGTTCATTGAATTTCTCAGGTGTTCTGCTTTATACCTGGCCTCAGGGAGTTCCCGTCTTCCACCCAAAGATGCAATTCTTGATCTTGACACAGCCACATTGCTGGAAATAGAAGTTCTCATTATAATTCATAGTTTTGCATTAAAGAGAAAGTTTTAACTAAATAAAAATACTTTTTTTTTTCAATATATCCATACTAGTTTTATTCATTATTTCAAATAAGTTTCATTTGGTCAGCTTTGGAAATACTGGAATTAATATCTCATAACTTCATTATTGATGTTAATTTTACACATTGAGGAATAGAAAGGAGAAATTGTGACAGAAAATAATAATATAAGTAATAATTTCATCTTACTTCCTGCATGCCAAAGAGCTCTGGTAGCACTGTGACTAGGCATCTGGCTGCTAACCAGAAGGCTGGTGGTTAGAAACCACCAGACTCTCTGCAGAAGCAAGACAGAGCAATCTACTTCCTCAGAAACCCAATGAGGGTTGCTGTGAGTCAAATTGACTCAGTGACAGTGGGTTTGGTTTTTGGTCATACACATCAGATATGCTGATGGACTTTTACATGAATAATATTCCCTTATAAGGGGACGAATTAAGCACTAGCATATAAAATTTTGTAGTCAAAATAATTACTATTTAAAATATATATTCCATTATAACATTAAAATTTTCCATTGTTTGCATTGTCATTTCTGACAATGGTTTTGTTGTTGTTCAATATTTAAAACAATTAAACAATTCCTTTTTCTTAAAAAATCTTGGATGCAAAAAAGCTTAATTTAAAGACAATATTATAATTTAAATATATATGTTAAATCTTACTTACCTTTACAAATATTCTACAGGTAAATCTGTTTCCTTGACTTTTTTGCCTCCCCACCAATGTTTTTCTCAATCCTATGTTAAAAGTTAGTATTTGATCCCTATATGGTTTTTCTTTAAATGTCTTTAAATAGAAAAAAAAAATGAAAATTAGTTATTCATTTGCCTTATAGTTTCCTAAAAAGAAAATTAGCCTAATGAGCGAAAATTGGTACAAGATGTTTCAGAACATTTGTAATACTATGCAGAGTGGGGACCTGGGCACCAGATCCTCAGGCACTTGCTCTCACGGTAGAGAACTGTTCTCTCTTTATTATATTTTCACTGATTACCTCAGGGTTTTAGCATTCAGTCTTTCTCTTTCCTTGCCCCTTATGACCCTAATAATTTTCTGTGAATATTTTCAGCGTGACCCACAACTGTGGCTGATGATGACAAGTGCTCACCTAGTATCTCCCTGCTCTGCACTCAGAATGAACTGTCTATAGTCAAGGTGCATAACAGAAAAGCTTACCAGGAGTTTGTAAGTTGTAGAATGTTGACTTAAGTAAAAGACTGGGAAAGATGGATAAAAGCAAACTGTGATTTTCATGCATGTGTTGGTAAGACTTCAGGGAAAGTAATGTTTCTTCACTCTCTGATAGCTTTGGTGCTTTGGACCAGGTGGCTGTTGGTTAATTCCTGACATACAGCATGAGTCCAGACTTTCAAAAGCAGACCTTCTTAATTAGTTATAGTTGACTTATTTAAAATGAATTAGAACATTAGATCAGGCT
>NW_006921746.1:4684295-4694825 GCF_000298275.1 Orycteropus afer afer | reverse complement strand
GTATAGGAGCGGGGGGGGGGTAATCGTGTATAGGAGTATAGGAGCTCTGGTAACACAGTGGTTAAGGCATTTGGCTCCTAACCAAAAGGTCTAACCTATGAGGCAATCCAAAGGAGAAAGAGAAGGCAGTCTACTTTTGTAAAGATTTACAGCCCTGGAAATCCTAAGAACATCTCTACTCTGTCCTATACGATCAGGATGAGTCTGAATCAACTCCATAGTAGTGGAAAACACATATAGTAGAGGCAGTGGTGATTCATTTTTAGAAACTTCACCTTCCATATCAAAGACCAGAATTGATTGATGTCCATTGCACCTCATGCACAGTTACAACCCATCTATCAATGGAATTTTCTGTGTTGCTATAATGTTGAAGTAGCTCTAGTGGTGCAGTGCTTAAGGCATGTGACTGCTAACCAGAATGTTGGGGGTTCAAAACTGCCAGGCACTCTGTGAAAGGAAGACTGGGAAATCTTCTTCCACAAAGATTTACTGCCTCATAGTGGGGGCCACTATGAGTCAGAACTGACTTGATGGCAGTGGATTTGGCTTTTTGGTTTTTATTAATGTTGAACAAGTTTCAGCACAGTTTTCAAATTAAGACAGACTAGGAAGAAAGGTGAGGAGATCTATCAGCCAAAGAAAACCCTGTGGATCACAAAGGTTTAATCTACAGTTGATCATGGAGAAGGCACAGGACCAGGCACAGTTTCATTCTATTGCATACCATGAGTCAGAGAAAACTAACAACAATAACAACAAAAGTATATATATATATGTATATCTTTGAGTCAGAAAATGTAATATGAATGAATTACTTTCCAGCTTACTGTTTAACAGTTTCTATTTGTTAGAAAAGGATACATAAAAATTATATAGACAGTAATCATAGAAAAAGCAATTTTTTCAGCAAATGTCCTCTTAATAAAGACAGGAATTTAAAATTTAACATAAGAATTTTCCCTACTTATCTGCTTATCCTCCAGGCTTTCCATTCTCTTTAATAGTATCTTTGATAACAAATTGTCTTAAACTGGGACCTTAACATTACCTTTGATTTATCTTTTAGCCTTATATCCCTCATCAACAGGAAACCATGTTATCATATGGATCATTTCTGTATGGCCAACATCCTTGGGCAACCATCCCCTCCTCTTCATCATCACTGTCTTATTTTCAGTCCTCATCATGTGTTATATAAACAGGTAGAATGACCACCTGCATTCAACCTCTTGCAATTCTGGTCCATCTACTCTGCTGCCATCATGATCATTAAAAAAAAAGGACATTTCTGTTGAATCTCCATTGCTTATAGGAAAAAAAAAAAAAAAAAAATCACACTTCTAGTCACGGTATATATATGAGGGCTGATGGAACCACATTTTTTCCAAGCATAATCTTTGCCAATGCTCTGAGGGAAATATTTTCATACAATTAATTCAAGATTATTAAAGAAGTTAACGTTGGGGAATGTTGGAGGATTTGCAATGGGCTGTTTGGGAAGCCAGCAGGTGGACAGCCACTGGAAGACTCCTTCCTGAGCCTTATTGGTCCTAGGTCCTGGCCACCACAGTTTCACTGGATGTAGCAGACTCACATTACTTACAAGGGCTCTGAAGTCTCAGGCATCACTGAGGAGGCAGCGGAGGCACTGGCCACAGCTGGCCAGGTAGTGGTCTGGAGAGGGACAGGTCAGCTGCCCTGTCTTACAGCCCTGGAGAATGAAGAAAATGATGGAGGCTGTGATAATTGGAGTTGTGTGTCAACTTGGCCAGACCACAATTCTATGTGACTTAAGCCATTGTGATGTGGATTATTCCCATGACTGGATCAGATGTATATGTTTTGATCAGCCAATCCATTGGAAAGGAGTTTCCCTAAGGGTGTGGCCTCCTTCCAATGTGTTTATGGACATCTTGGGAAAATAAGACACTCTTCTTTGGATCAGGATTCTGTTGTGCTGCCTTCAACTGTTCGTGAGTGAACACTCCATCATTCAGCCTGATTACCTTGGATTTGTCATCCATTGGAGTCAATAGCCGATATACTTTCTTCCAACCTTGAGCTCCTTAGCCCCTGCAAATGTGTGAGTTGGGAAAAGCCTCCAGTTTGAGATTTGATCCAAGAACTTGGGACTTGCCGGCTTCTATAACTGTGTGAGAAATCATAAGGATGGTCTTCCTAAATTGGTTCTCACCAATTATGTTTTAGTTCTCCAATTTGATTAAACATAACGGCATTGGTGGCTCTTACTCCATTAGTAAAGAGGGCCCTGCTAATCCATGGTGTGAGTGGCAACATTAATATGCAAAATAGCCCCACCAATAAATCAAGTAATTTTGAGCAGTGAGGCTCTGGGTGATCTCATATTTGATACTCTCTGCAATTTTTTATGAGAAGTATAAGGAAACTGGTTGGTTGGTCCTATTTATGCTAGACAAAGTGGTGAAAAAATGAGATGAGTTCTGGGTTGCTGAGCCACAGCTCAGGCACTGCATAAAAGGCCTTAATATTTTCAGTTGTTCTCTGAAAGAAAGCCTTATTTCTTCTAGTAACACAGTTGGTATTACCAAAAACCAAACCCAGAGTTTTATTATAAGGGTGGCTGAATTACAATGACAATTGAATTGCCAACACAGAATGGTGTGTGAAGGTAAAGTGAGGGTGTTGATTGGGAAAAAATAGAATCCTGAAACCTGGAATGGGTACATATGGGTAGATAGTCAGGAAGATGAGGATAAGGAGCCTACAAATTCTGTTGAATCCCTCCCCTCTGAAGGTATTAATATAAAACTATTATCTCTTTCACTTCCATTTGATGGGATTAACCCAATTGATCCTCCTGTGTCACTGTCTGAGGTAGATGCCATGGAAGACATTGATGAATATTCTCAGGAACTGTCCCAACCACCCATTGTTGCTGCTAAACCTATAAATAAACTTTAGTCCTCATGAGCCCCAAAAAGTGAAATACAAAGTGTGACTGAGGAGGTGGTACACTACACCTGAAAAGACCAACTTGATTTTGCTAACATGTACTAGCAGAAATCTGGAGAATATGTGTGGGAATGGCTTCTGAGGTTGTGGGATAATGGTGAAAGGAATGTAACATTGGACCAGTCTGAGTTTATTGATTTAGGCCCACTAAGTATGAATTCTTCATTCAATATTTTAGCTCAAGAGGTTAGGAAAGGATCTAATTGTTTATTTGGTTGGCTTACTGAAGCATGGATTATGCAGTGGCCTACCTTAAGTCAAGTTGAAGTAGCAGACCTGCCTTGGTATAATGAAGAAGAAGGTATCCAGAGGCTTAGGAAAATTGGCATATTAGAATGGATTTATCAGATTAGACATCTACAGCCAGAAATGGAGAGTCCAGAGGACATGCCCTTCACCAGTACAGTGAGGAACAAATTTGTGAAGGGAGCCCGAGGATCCCTGAAGACTGCTGTGATTGCTATTTCATGTAAGCCAGATTTGACAGCAGGAATTGCCCTAATTGAACTAAGACTTAAACTACGGTGGGGCTGATTGGACCCTGTGGTATTAGAGGCCAAATGGCAGCAGTTAATTGACAAAGACAAAGTGGACGTGGTTACCATAATGGACAGCAGAGTGAAAACAGTAATCAGAATACTCTGACTCATGTGGATTTATGGCATTGGCTACTTAGTCATTGTTGTCCTAGTAGTGAAATACATAGCAAACCTACAAAATATTTACTTGATCTGTATAGACAAAATAATTCTAGGTTACATGAACACCAGTCTAGATTGAATCACCAGAATACAGAGTCACAGCCTTTCAATCAATTCCCAGACTTGAGTCAGTTTAAAGATGCAGAAGCCCTTGAATGAAGGGGAGGTCTGGTCCCCTTGAGGAAGGACCCCACTACATTGCCAAAAATATATAACGTCAATCTTTCTCTCAGCATTCCCCAAAGGTATCTGCAGCCTTTTACAACTGTTCACTGTTAACTGTTCACTGGGGAAAAAGAAATAATCAGACTTTTCAGGGAATACTGGACACTGGCTCTGAACTGACACTAATTCCAGGAGTTCCAAAGCATCACTGTGGCCCACCAGTTAGAGTGGGGTCATATGGAGGTCAATTTACTGAAATCCGTTGGGATTTTGGAGTCTTAGCTAAGGTGCATCTCACAGTGGGTCCAATGGGTACTTGAACTCATCCTGTAGTGATTTCCCCAGTTCCAGAATGCATAAATAGAAAAGATATACTGAGTAATTGGCAGAATTCCCACACTGGGTCCCTGGCATGTGGAGTAAGGTCTTTTATGGTAGGAAAAGCCAAGTGGAAGCCATTAGAACTTCTTCTACCTACAAAAATAGTAAAGCAAAAGAAATACTGCATCCCTGGAGGGGTTGCAGAGATTACTGCCACTATCAAAGACTTGAAGGAGGAAGGGGTGGGGATTCCCACCACCTCCCAATTTAATTTGCCTAATTAGCCTGTGCAAAAAACAGATGGATCTTGGAGAATGACAGTAGATTATGTAAACTTAGTCAGGTGGCCACTTCAATTGCAACTACTGTTCCTGATATGGTTTCTTTGCTTGAGCAAATTAGTACATCTCCTGGTACTTGGTATGCAGCTATTGATCTGGCCAATGCCTTTTTCTCAATACCAATTTCAAAAGACTGTCAGAAGCTGTTTGCCTTCAGCTGGCAAGGCAAACAATATACTTTCACAGTGTTTCCTCAAGGGTATATCAACTCCCTAACACTATGTCATAATTTCATCCATAAGGAACTTAATTGCCTTTCCTGTCCACAAGACATCACACTAGTCCATTATATTGATGACCCTATGCTGATTGGACCCAGTTTGGAAGAAGTATCAACAACTTTAGACTTATTGATGACACATCTGTGTGCTAAAGGGTAGAAAATTAACCCAACAAAAATGCAGGCAGCTTCCACCTCAGGGAAATTTCTAGGAATCCAGTGGTGTAGGGCATGTCAAGATATTCCTACTAAAGTGAAGGATAAGTTATTGTATCTGGCTTCTCCCATAACTAAAAAGGAGACACAATGTTTGGTGGGCCACTTTCGATTTTGGAGGCAGCATATCCCTCATTTGGATGTGTTGTTATGGCCTACTTATCAAGTGACTCAGGAAGCTACTAGTTTTGAGTGGGGCCCAGAACAACACAAGGCTCTGCAACAGGTTCAGCTGCCATGCAAGCTTCTCTGTCACTTGGGTCATATGATCTGGCCAATCAAATGGTGCTTGAAGTGTCTACAGTAGATAGAGATACTGTTTGGAGCCTTTGGCAGGGCCCTATTGGTGAATCACAATGCAGACCCTTGGGATTTTGGATCAAAGCCCTACCATCCTCTTCAGATAACTACTATCCTTTTGAGAAACAGGCTTTGGCCTGTTACATGGGCCACCAAGTCACCATGAGGCCTGAGCTGCCCATCATTAACTGAGTGCTGTCTGACCCACAGATGCATAAAGTTGGATGTGCACAGCAGCACTTCATCATTAAATGGAAGTGTTATATCAAAGATAGGGGTTTAGCAGGACCTGAAGGCACAAGTAAGTTGCATGAGGTAGTAGCCCAAATGCCTATGGTCTCCACCTCATTCACATTATCTTCCCTCTCTCAGTCTGCACTTGTGGCCTCATGGGGAGTCCCATATGGTCAGTTGATTGAGGAAGAAAAACTTTGTGCCTGTTTTACAGATGTTTCTGCATGATATGCAGGCATCACTTAAAATTGAACAGCAGTGGCACTTCAGCCTCTTTCTGGGACTTCCCTGAAGGACAGTGGTGAAGGGAAGTCCTACCAATGGGCAGAACTTTGAGCCATGCATGTGGCTGTTCACTTTGCATGGAGTGCGAAATGGCCAGGTATACAATTGTATACTGATACAGGGGCTGTGGACAATGGCTTAACAGGATGGTCTGTAACTTGGAGGGAGCATATTCAGAAAATTGGTGACAAGGATGTAGGGAGAAGAGGTATGAAGATAGAGCTCTCTGAATGGTCCAAAGGAGTAAAGATATTTATGTGTCATGTGAATGCCCACCAAAAGGTGATGTTGGCAGAGGAGGATTTTAACAATCAAGTGGATAGGATGCCATATTCAGTGGAAATCAATCATCCTTTTTCCCCAACTACTCCTGTCATTGCTCAATGGACTCATGAACAAAGTGGCCACGGTGGCAGGGATAGAAGTTATGCATGGGCTCAGAAAAATAGATTTCTTCTTACCAAGGCTGATTTGTCTACCGTGACTGCTGAGACCAACACCGACTCCTCAATATGGAGCCATTCCTTGGGGTGATCAGCCAGCAGCCTCATGGAAAGTTGATTACATTGGTCCACTTCCATAATGGAAAGGGAAGCGTTTTGTTCTTACTGGAATAGATACTTATTCTGGATATGGATTTGCCTTTCCTGCACACAATGCTTCTGCTAAAACTACCATCCGTGGACTTACAGAATGCCTTATCCATCATCAAGTTATCCTACACAGCTTTGCTTCAGATCAAGGGACTCACTTCATAGCAAAGGAAGTGCAGCAATGGGCCTATTCTCATGGAACTCACTCGTCTCACCATGTTCCCCATCATCCTGAAGCCACTGGCTTGACATAACAACGTAATGGCCTACTAAAAACACAATTATGGCACCAGCTAGGTGGCAATACCTTGAAGGGTTGCGCAATGTTCTCCAGGAGGCTATATATGCTCCAAACCAACATCCAATATACGGTGCTCTTTCTCCAATAGTCAGGATTCAAGGGCTCAGGAACCAAAGGGTGGGAATGGGAATGGTGCCATTCACTATTATCCCTAGTGACCCACTCAAAAAATTTTTGCTCCCTGTCCCTGCTAACTTACTCTTTGTGAATCTGGAGATTTTAGTCTCAAAGGGAGGAACACTCCACCTGGAGACACAATACTGATTGCATTGAACTGGAAATTAAGAATGCCACCTGGCCATTTTGGCTTCCTGATGCCTCTGGATCAACAGACAAAGAAGGACATTGCTGTACTATCTGATGTCATAGATCCTGATTACCAAGGGGAAATTGGATTGACATTACATAATGGAGGTAAAGAATATGTCTGGAATGCAGAAGATTCGTTAGGATGTCTCTTAGTACTACCATGTCCTGTGATTAAAGTCAATGGAAAAATACAGCAACTCAATTCTGAAATGACTACAATGGTCCAAACCCTTCAGGAACAAAGGTTTTGGTCATCCCATCAGGCAAAGAACCACGACCAGCTGAGGTGCTTGCTGAGAACCAGGGAAATGAAGAATGGGTAGTGGAAAAAGGTAGTTCTGAATATCAGCTATGACCACACAACCAGTTGCAGAAACGAGGACTGTGATAATTATATTTCTTCATTGTATATGTGCATCAAATATTTTTGTTTCTGTTATGAACTGTGAAACGTAAACAAGGTTAGTGTATCATGTTAGGCACAAATACGACTTTATAATTTTCCTTATTTGGAGATTATATATGGTTAAGAAGATGTGTACAACTGCCAAGTTGACAAGGGGTGGACTGTGATAGTAGGAGTTGTGTGTCAACTTGGCTGGACCACAATATGGTGTGGTTTAAGCTGTTGTGATGTGGGTTATTCCCATGATGGGATAGGATGTAGATGTTCTGAGTAGCCAATCCATTGAAAGAGAGTTTCCCTAGGGGTGTAGCCTGCTTCCAATGTCCTTTTGGACATCCTGGAAAAATGAGACACTCTTTTGTGGTTTGGGATCCTGCTTTGTGCCTACAACTGTCTGTGAGCGAATAATCCACCATCTGGCCTGGTGTTCTTGGATTCATGATTTGTTAGAGTCAACAGCCAGTATTCTGCCTGTAAACCTTGAGCTTGTCAGCCTCTGCAGCTGCACTAGTTGGGAAAAGCCTCCAGTTTGACATTTGATCCAAAAATTTGGGCTTGCCATCTTCTATAAGTGTGAGCCATTTCCTAAGATAAATCTCTCTCTCTATATATAAGCTTTACTGATTTCATTTTTCTAGAGAACTCAGCCTAACACAGAGGCCTTGGTGGACAGGGCAGGCTCAGGAGCTGCTGTAGGAGCACACTTTTTTTGTTTTTATTTGCAACATTTGCAAGGGCAAGGGTAGCCCCAAACTACTGGAATATATTTGTCCCAGATGTGAACTAGCCTTTATTGAAGACATGACAGATGATTCTGTTTTTTTAGGTCGTGGCAGCCAGATAGATAATAGAACATCAACACATTTTGCAGATTTCTGCCACCATTTAGACCACACATAATTTTCCAAGATTTTAGACCCTTCCTAAGTAGCAATCTACTGGGCCAAGATAATTGAGCCAATAAGAGGGATCTTCACACTTATACTGACTTCTAGAGACTCTTTGTCCTCCATGACTAATAATGACTCAGAGATACAGATCCCAAGGAAGTAGTCATCCTGAAAAATCCTCAGCTATGGAAGGAATAATATAATGGCTCTTTTCAGGGTTCTTTACAAATTCTGTAATCCCTAGATCCCCACACCCTTTGTCCTGGTATGGGATGCTGCACTTCAACACTGACGAACACGCCTGGGGTCAGATAGAGCTTGATGCCATTGTAAACCAGCCTTTAGGACAATTGGAAAACAAAGGCATCCCCCTTGTTGATAAGGGAAAAAAAAATCAAATCTCTTCAACAGTGACAGTAACTCAAGAACAAGTTGATATGGTTTAGAGTGTCCACTACACAGTATGCAGTTGAAGAGGGTGTATGGCAGTTACCCTGCAACCACTTCTTTCATAGAAGTTGTGCCATGGTTAGAACTGAATGATATGTGTTCTGCATGTGGGAAGAGTTTAATGATGAAGACTCTACTCCCCAATCCCTGAGCCCTGAGGCCTCTGTAAGCAACAGATTGAGCAGTAACAGACATCTAGCTACATGACCAATCGACTTTCTGAAGCTAACCTGACCAGAGTCAGGGCTGTGGTAGTCTTAATACGACAGCTGCAAATTGTATCCAAACAGAAAATAATAGATGAATTTAGGAATTGTTAAGAAACTCCAATATTTTAAGAAATATCCAATTGAATTGAACCCACACTTGTGGCTTCCAGCCAAGCAAAAAAGAGGCATATGAGGGTAATATTTAGACTAGGTAGATACACTCCTTGGAGAAAAAAATAATAGAAGAATAGAGGGGCTGTCTATGCACAAGGACATAGCTCAAAGGGCAGGAGTGCATGGAGGGAAGGACACAGGGAAGAGGTAATTATGGTGAAGAAGTGGGAGGGGAACTGTTGCATTGTGGTAAATTGCAGTCAATGTCATGAGACAAAGTGTATGTGCAATGCCATATGGAAAGTGAATTTGCTCTGTAAACTTTCTCCCAAATCACAATTTAAAAAAAAGGGAAAAAAAAAATCCAGTTGATATTAATGCAATGGGAGCTCTGGTAGCATAGTGCCTAAGGCATTTGACTACTAACCAGAAGTCTGGCCGTTCAAACTCACCAGCCACTCCTTGGAAGGAAGACCGGACAATCTATTTCCATCATGATACCGCCTCAGAAACCCAAGGAGGGGTCACTATTGAGTCAGATCTAACTCATCAGCATTGAGTTTTTTTTTTTTTTTTAATTAATGCAGTGAGTGTTTTTTCCTCTCCAATTGCAAGTTAGTATGTACAGATGGCATTGTATCTACAATCAAATACCTCTTATTCCTGAATTTAGAGCAATAATTTTGAAAGTGTGAAACTTAACTATGTACCCCTCCCCACCAAGAATCAGCTCTTTAGAGTCTAGCTAGGGTCCTGCTATCTTGCTGTCTTATAATAGGAGTTTCAACCTCTTTCTACAATCTCCAACCTACTATTAGTATATCTTACAGTAAGAACAATGGAATCAGAACCCTGAAAATAAAATAATAAAGAAAGAAGTTAATAGTCTTTGAAAGGCATAGTAAATGAGAATAAGTGCTCCTATTTGTTTAGCTCCATCTGGTTGACTACACATTATGTCTCTTCAAAGCAAAACAATGGCCTTCCTTTCCCATTTCATCCAATTGCCATACATCACACATCCTACATTGATATCACATTGCAATTTCATTACTTCTCTTTTTGTATGGTCCATACATGTTGCTAACCTGTCCCATTCTTACTTCTCTTTGAAAAGTGATATCAAGTGTATCTTCATTTACTCATCTTATCATGAAATTATTTCCAAGGGAGTTTATTTAATCATGTATTTGTAATTCCATACTATTTTATACATCTGCTACCAGTTTTTGAATAATATTATAGACACGTGGTTATATGTTCATGTCTAGATTAAACTACATTCCTTTAAGACACAAGGCCGGGAGAGCAGGAGAAAGGGGTAAAACCCAGGAAGCCAAAGAGAAGAGCAATCAGCCATAGGGATTAGGTGAGGAGGGGAAACCCAAAGAAGCAGGCCAGAAGAGCAGGAGGAAGAGGATTAAAAGACAGGAAGCCAGACAGAGGAACAGTCAGCCACATTGAACCAGGTGGGGGGG
>NW_006921746.1:4678341-4680878 GCF_000298275.1 Orycteropus afer afer | reverse complement strand
GCGGGATCGGGCAGTGTTTCGTTCTGCTGTGCATGGGGTCGCTATGAGTCGGAAACGACTCGACGGCACTTAACAACAACAACAACAAGACACAAGAGTATATGTTATTCTTCTCTAGTATCCATGATGTCTTGTATAATACATGTTTCATAGTGCAATTTCAACTAATATATGTTGAATTAAGGTTTTATTTCAAAGGAAATGATAGGTTGATCATGTTCAAAGAATCATTTGTAAGGAGACTGAGAAAGCTTTCCCTGTGATTAGTGTGTAGTAGCTTCAGTTCTTTTCAGAATTCTTAGATCATTGAAAACACAGATATATTTAATATGTATGCTCAGGTATACATATATCCCTATATTATACATGTATATATACATATTCACACATATTATAAACATGATTTCTCTATGCATGTACATGTTATTTATACAAGCATATTTAACCCTCTAGTCACAAATGTATTCTATCAAAATTCATGTGTAAAAACTTTATTACATAGGTTTTTATTCCAAATAATTTATCAAATAGACTAGAGTTAACTTGAACCATTGCATTTCCTATTTTGTATCCACTCCTAGACCTAGAATCTTAATTTTATGAGCCATTCCTAAGAAACTGGTAATAATTCATTGATATAATTCATTCTAGTAAGAGAAAAATCCAAAGATTGAAAATAAATAAATAATTTAATTTTGCCCTTTAAAATCTGACTCTGTACGTAATACAGGTTTGCTTAATATTCTAGTTAATATTGATGACAACCCACTTTCTACTACTCATCTGTCAGTTTGTCATACATGTATTGGCTTTCCTGTTTCTATGCCACCACTATTTCAAATATTAGCAGGGTCGCACATGGTGGACAGGTTTCTTTGGAGCTTCCAGACTAAGACAGACTGGGAAGCAGGAAGGTGCCACTCACTTCTTAAAAACTTGGCCACTAAAAACTTCATGAAGAACAGTTAAACACTGGCTGATATATTATTGGAAAACTTTACAAAGAGTTTTTAATCAGGCAATCAGAACTGGGAATGAGAAATTGAAGAATAGTGTTGCATTCATCCTCAAAAAGAACATTTCAAGATTTATCCTGAAGTACAATGCTGTTGTTGTTTGTTGTTGTTTGCCGTCGAGTCGGTGATAGGATAATATCCATACACCTACAAGAAAGACCAGCTGATACTACCATTATTCATATCTATGCAGAAATCACTAATTTTTAAAGATGAATAAATTGAAGATTTTTACCAACTTCTGCAGCCTGAAATTGATAAAAAATGCAACCAAGATACATTGATAATTATTGCTGAGTGAAATGTAAAAGTTGGAAAGTAAGAAGAAGAATTGGTAGCTGGAAAATGCAGCTGTGGTGATAGAAATGACTGAGATTACATAATAGAATTTTGCAAGACCAACAACTTTTTCACTACAAATACATTTTCTCAACAGCATAAACAGCAACAATGCACTTGGACCTCACAAAATGGAAGACAGAAATAAAATAGACTATATCTGTGAAAAGAGGAAATGGAGAAGCTCAGTAACATCAGGTAAAACTTGGCCAGGAGCTGACTGTGGAACAGAGCACAAACTGCTCACATGCAAATTACAGTCAAGCTGAAGAAAATTAAAGCAAGTTCACATGAACCAAAATATGACCTTGAGTATGTTGTTGTTGTTGTTAGGTGCCATCAAGTCGTTTCCAACTCATAGCGACCCCATGCACAGCAGAACGAAACACAGCCCAATCTCGTGCCAGCTCCATGATCCCTGTTATACTTGAGCCCATCATTGCAGCCACCATGTCAATCTATCTCGTTGAAGGCCTTCCCTTCTTTCATCAACCCTCCACCTTACCAACCATGACATCCTTCTCCAGGGAATGGTCTTTTCTGACAACATGACCAAAGTAGGTGAGATGAATCTGACCATTCTCACTTCCAAGGAGCATTTTGGCTGCACTTCCTCCATGAAAGATATGTTAATTCTTTTAGCAATACATGGTACTTTCAGCATTCTTTGACAGCACCACAAGTCAAAAGCATCAATTTTTCTTTGATCTTCCTTATTCATTGTCCAGCTCTCACATGCATACGTAACAATTGAAAATACCATGGCTTGTGTCAGGAGCACCTTAGTCCTCAAGGAGACATTCTTGCTTCTTAGCACTTGAAAGAGTTCCTTCGCAGCTGACCTGCCCAGTGCAACACGTTGTCTAATATCCTGACTGCTGCTTCCATTGGCCTAAATTGTAGAACCAAGCAATGTGAATTCTTTGACAACCTCAGTCTTCTCTCCATTTATTGTGATGCTGCTTATTGGTTCAATTGGGAGGATTTTTGTTTTCTTTATATTGAAACGTAATTTATACTGCACACTGTATTCTTCAATCTTTATCAGTAAGTGCCTCAAGTCATCCTCATTTTCAGCAAGCTAGCTGTATCATCTGCATATCTCAGGTTGTTAATGATTCTTCCTCCAATCCTGATGCCATGTTTTTCTTCATATAGTCCAGCTTCTTGGATTAATTTTGA
>NW_006921746.1:4647432-4677621 GCF_000298275.1 Orycteropus afer afer | reverse complement strand
GATCCAACAGAGTGGAGAAATTATTGAACAATATCATTAATATCACATACAAGTAAAATTTTGCTGAAATAATTCAAAAACAGCTGCAGCAGCATATGGACATGGAACTTCCAGAAATGCAACCTGGATTCAGAAGAGGATGTAGAATGAGAGATATCATTGCAGATGGCAGATAGATGTTAGGTGAAATCAAGGAATACCAGAAAGCTGTTTACCTGTTTTATTGAATGTGTGAAGGCATTTCAACTGTGTGGATCCTGACAAATTAAGGATAACATTGAAAATAACGGGAATTCCAGAACACTTAATTGTGCTTATAAGGAACCTGTACATAGACCAAGAGGCTGTCAAGAATAGAAGAGAATATTGAATGGTTTAAAACCAGGAAGAGTGTGCATCAGGGTTGTATGCTTTGGCCATATTTATTCAATCTGTATGTTGTTGTTATTGTTATGTGCCATCAAGTCGGACCCGACTCATGGCAACCCCTCCTTGGGTTTCTGAGGCAGTATCACTATGGAAGTAGATTGCCCTATCTTCAAATAATTCAAGAAGCTGGACTATATGAGGAAAAATGCAGCATCATGTTTGGAGGAAGATTCATTAACAACATGTAATATGCATATGACACAACCTTGCTTGCTGAAAGTGCAGATGACTTGAAGCACTTACTGATGAAGATATTCAGTATAGATTACACCTCCTCATAAAGAAAACAAAAATTCTCACAAATGGACCAATAAGCAACATCAGGATAAATGCAGAAAAGATGGATGTTGTCCAAGATTTCCTTTTATCAGATACACTTTCATAACATATTGCATTGGGTAAATCTGCTGCAAACGATCTCTTTAAAGTGCTGAAGAGCAAAGATGTTTCTTTCAGACTAAGGTGCAACTGACCCAAGCCATGGAGTTTTCAATCACCTCATATGCATGTGAAAGCTGGACACTGAATAAAGAAGACTGAAGAAGAGTAGATGCTTATGAGTTGTGGTGTTGGTGAAGAATACTGAAAATACCATGGATTGCCAGAAGAATAAGCAAATCTATCCTGGAAGAAGTGAAACAGAAATTCTCCTTAGAAGAGAGAAAGGTCAGACTTCATTTCTCTTCTTTATTCATGTGGTCAGAAGGGACAAGTTCCTGGAGAAAAATATCATCCTTGGTAAAATGGAGGGTCAGAGAAAAAGAGGAAGACCCTCAATGGGATGGATTGACACAGTGGCTACAAGGATGGGCTCAAACATAGCAAGGATTTTGAGAATGGTGCAGGGCAGTGCACTTTTGTTGTTGGTGTTGGTGTACATGGGATCACTGTGAGTCAGAACTGACTCAACAGCACCTAACAACCACAACAGACCCTAAGTTCTGTAAACTTATATGTAACCTATAGAAGACTGATAAATAGAAAAGATTTCTATTTAGCAAAAATTCAAGTGAATTTTATCTATCTAATAGAAAAACCAAAAAAAAAAAAAAAGAGAACAGAATCACTGTCATCAAGTTTGATTGTGAGTCATAGTGATCCTTATTAGGTTTCCAAGGCTGTAAACCTTTATGGAAGCCTCATCTTTCTTCTGCAGAACAGCTGAAGGGTTTGAACTGCTATTTTTTAGGTTATGGGATGAATAACTTAACCAGTGCACTTCCAGAGCCCCTTTCCAATAGAAAATATAACCTCAAATATTATGATTATACTGCCTTGTGATAACAACTGGATTGTATCTATCTGGTAAATTTGTTCCAGAATTTTCCTTCACCCCACTGATTGTTTACAACAATTTCTTCTACCTCACTTTGAACCAGTTTTATTATCAATCTGTTGTCTGTTTTGTTTAATCCATGAGTTTTGTAAGCAGAATAATAGCCTCCCAAGATATCCATGCCCTATTTCATATAATTGGTGTGGTGGTTAAGTTTGTGTGTCAACTTGGCTGGGCCTTGTTGAATGCCTGGGGAGCTGGTGGTAGTTAATCCCCATGATGAGACTGGCAATCAACTCCATGGTGGGACCTACCACAAGCAGGTGAGTAGTTGCTTTAGGGGTGTGGTCTGCTTCTTGATTATAAGCAGCAACTTTGGGAATGGTCTCTAGCTTATGGCACACTTGAACCCTGCATGTAGTTGTGTCATTGTTCAGCAGTCTGCCATACTCTGTTGACCTTGGGACTTTCAATTGACCTGGGACTTTCAATGGACTTGAATTATTGACCTGCCATGTGGTTTGGTAACATCAGGACTATGCCTTTTTGCTTGTCAACCTTGGGCTTGTCAGCCTCAGTAGCCATCAGCGTCTGAGTGAAGAAAAACCTCTAGCTTCTGGAGTCCGGGAGCAGGAGTCAGAGCTGAATCCCAAGGCCGAGGGGCTTTCACCCAGCCCCTAGAGCCTGGCACTTTGAACTCGGACTTAAAGCCTCCAAACTGTGAGAGAAGAAACTCATATTTGTTCAAGCATCCCATTTGTGGTATATTCCTGTCAGAACAGCACTAAGAAACCACAACAGCTGGCAAAAGAACATGTCTATCTGTAGCACTAGGTGACCAGAAAAATTGATATATGTGTTGAGGAGATCTGCTTGTGTAGTGGTTAATGTATTCAGCAGCTAACCAAAAGGGGGGCAGTTTGAACCCACCAGTCGCTCTGTACAGAAGAAAGATGAGGCAATCTGCTTGCATAAAATGTATACCCTTGGAAACCCAATGAAACAGGTCTACTCTCTCACTCCTTTGAGTTCACTGTGAGTTGGAGTCAACTCGATTGTAGTGCATTTGGTTTTGGTTTTGTGATATATGACACCTTCTATTACATAAGGGAATTTGCAAATGTGTTTAACCTTAAAACATTTGAGATACAG
Source organism: Orycteropus afer afer (assembly GCF_000298275.1). NCBI lineage: Eukaryota > Metazoa > Chordata > Mammalia > Tubulidentata > Orycteropodidae > Orycteropus > Orycteropus afer. The sequence continues at coordinate 4,674,764 of NW_006921746.1, read as the reverse complement.
TGATTCTCCTGAATCATCCATGTGTGCCCAATCTAATCACATGAGTTCCTAAAAGTAATGAGCCTTTCCTAGCTGTGGTGTTCTGGTTACCTAGTACAGCTCTGACAAGATATACCACAAATGGGATGGCCTTAACAAACAGGAGTTTATTCTCTTACAGTTTGGAGGTTTTAAGTATGAGTTCAAAGTTCCAGGCTCTAGTGGCTGAGTGAGAGCTCCTCGACCTTGGGCTTCAGCTCAGACTCCTGCTCCTGGCCCACTGAAGCTAGAGGTTTTTCTTCACTCAGACAGCTGCTGGTGCTGAGGCTGACAAGCCCAAGGTTGACAAGCAAAAAGGCATCCTGATATTACCAAACCACATGGCAGGCCAATAATTCAAGTCCATTGAAAGTCCCAAGGTCAACAGAGTATGGCAGACTGCTGAACAATGACACAACTACATGCAGTGTTCAAGTGTGCCATAAGCTAGAGACCATTCCCAAAGTTGCTGCTTATATACAGGAAGCAGACCACATCCCTAAAGCAGCAGATCAGCTGCTTGTGTTAGATCCCACCATGGAGTTGATTTCCAATATCATCATGGGGAATAACTACCACCAGCTGCCCAGCCACTCAATCACTCCCAACCAAGTTGACATACAACTTTAACTACCACATGTAGTCAAAAAACAAAACAAAACAAAACAAAACAAAACAAAACAGAGAGAGAAAGATCCTACAATAGAAAATGTGTCTGAGAAATATGGTAGTGACTGGAACTCAACAACTGTCTGCTTTTTTTTTTCCCCCTTTTGATATATAAAGGCAACTATCCCTACCAAAAAGAAATGGACAATGAGTAAGGAAGACTGAAGAAGAGTTGATTCTTTTAAGTCGTGGTGTTGGTGAAGAATACTGAGGTAAGAGCATTTGCTTGAATAATTTCTTTTAGAAAGATCAGCAATAGGCCAGTCCCTGTGAGGCAGAGGTTAAATATGTCCCAAATATCCAACTTTTCCAAACTGCCATGCCATTCCATCATCTTTCATATGAACTCCTCCTCCTCCCCTCAATAATCTCTCTCCTGTCTTAGGGTTCCGTTGTTCACTGTAACATCTCAAGGAACTCACAAAATCCCAAGGAAATGGGTTCACATGGTGGTGGTGGAGGCTGGGAGGCTGGGAGGCTGACAGGCTGGCAAATCCCAGGTCTGTGGGTAGGTCTGGAGAGTTCTCCTAATTCACATGGATGCAGGGGTTGGCGGACTCAAATTGGCAGGTCAGATGATAGCTTCTCTCTCAAGTCCAAGGGTGAGATGATGACAAACCAAATGCAGAACTGGAGCAAGAGAGAGCAAACTTTACCAGAGGGTTCACATATGTACCCTCAAAGAATCTAAGGGTAGTGACTTGAGTCACACTCTCCAGCAAGGCAGAACTCAAGACACATCCCACCCTAAACAGGCATAAAACCAAAACAAAATCACTGCTATGGAGTTGATTCCAACTCATAGCAACCCCATTTGGGTTTCTAAGGCAGTAAATATTTATGGAAGTAGAATGCCCAGTCTTCATTCTGCAGAGTGGCAGGTGGGTTTGAACCTCCAGCTTTCTGGTTAGCAGTCAAATGCCTTAGGCACTGTACCACCAGAGCCCCTAAACTCACTCCAATCAAGTCAGATCTGACTCATAGAGAGCCCTCCTTGGGTTTCTGAGGCAATATCACTACAGAAGTAGATTGCCCAATCTGCCTTCCAAGGAGTGGCTGGTGGATTTGAACCACCAGCCTTCTGGTTATCAGTCAAATGCCTTAGGTGTTATGCCACCAGAGCTCCTTTAAACAGGCACAGAGAATAGGATTTACAATATATGACAAAATGGGTGGTGAGTTGCGTCACACCTTCCAGAAAGGCTAGACTCAAGATACATCCCACTCTAATCAGCCACAGAGAATAGGATTTATAATACATCACAAAATGGACCATGCTGGCTGTTATTAGGTGTCATCAAGTCATTTCCAACTCATAGCAACCCTATGCACACCAGAACGAAACACTGCCTGATCCCACACCAGCTCCATGATCCCTGCTGTACTTGAAGCCATTGTCACAGCCACCATGTCAATCCATCTCATTGAAGGCCTTCCCCTCTTTTGTCGACCCTCTACCTTACCAAGCATGGCATCTTCAGGGAATCGTCCCTTCTGAAAATATAACCAAAGTAGGTGAGACAAAGTCTGGACATTCTCACTTCTGAGGAGCATTTCAGCTGCACTTCCTCCAGGACATATCTGTTAATTCATCTACCAGTTCATGGTACCTTCAGTATTCTTCACCAGCACCACAACTCAAAAACATCAACTCCTCTTTGGTCTTCATTATTCATTATCCAGCTCTCACATGCATATGTGGCAATTGAAAATATCATGGCTTGTGTCAGGCACACCTTACTCCTCCAAGAGACATCTTTGCTTCTCAGCACTTGAAAGATGTCTTTTGCAGCTGACCAGACTAGTGCTATATGTTGTCTAATGTCCTGACTGCTATTTCCATTGGCGTTGATTATAGAATTAAGCATGTGAATTCTTTGACAACCTCAATCTTTTCTCCATTCATCATGATGCTGCTAAAAAAACCAGTTGTGAGGATTTATGTTTTCTTTATATTGAGATGTAATCCATACTGCAGACTACACTCTTCAATCTTCATCAGTAAGTGCCTCAAGTCATCCTCACTTTCAGCAAGCAAAGTTGTGTTGTCAGTTTATCGCTGGTTGTCAATGATTCTTCCTCCAATCTTGATGTTAGATTTTTCTTCATATAGAGCAACTTAATTATTTGCTCAGCATATAGATTGAATGAATATGGGGAAAGGATATAACCCTGACACATTCCCTTATTGATTTTAAATCAGGCTGTGTTCCCTTGTTCTGTTTGAATGACAGCCTCCTGGTCAATGTATAGTTTTCTCATGAGTACAATTAAGTGTTCTGGAATTCCCATTCCTTTCAATGTTTTCCGCAATTAGTTACGACCCACAGAATCAAATGCCTTTGCATAGTCAATAAAACACAAGTAAACATCTTTCTGGTATTCTTTGCCTTGAGCCAAGATACATCTGACAGCAGCTATGATAGCCCTTGTTTCACATCCTCTTCTGAATCCAGCTTGCACTTCTGGAAGTTCTTTGTCAATATACTGCTGCAACAATTTTTGAATTATCTTCAGTAAGATCTTACTTGCATGTGACATTGATGATATTGTTCGATAATTTCCACATTCTCTGGGATCATCTTTCTTTGGAACGGGTACAAATTTGGATCTCTTCCAGTCAGTTGGACAGGTAGCTCTCTTCCAAACCTCTTGGCATAACTAAGTGAGTGCCTCCTCCCAGGCATCTGTTTGTTGAAACATCTCAGTGGGTATTCCATCAATTTCTGGAGCCTTGTTCTTCCCCAATTCCTTAAGTGCAGCTTCGACTTCTTCCTTCAATACCATTGGTTTTGATCATATGCCACTTCCTGAAATGGATGACGATCTACCAGTGCTTTTTGGTACAGTGATGCTGAGTATTCCTTCCATCAAATTTTGATGGTTCCTGCAACATTCAATATTTTGCCCATAGAATCTTTCAATATTATAACTCGAGACTTAATTTTTTTTTCCTCAATTCTTTCAGTTTGAGAAATGACCAGCATGTTCTTCTCTTTTGTTTTTCTAACTCCAAGTCTTTGCACATTTCATTATAGTAATTGGCTTTGTCTGCTTGAGCTGTTCTTTGAAATCTTCTGTTCATCTCTTTTATTTTGTCATTTCTTCCATTTGCTTTAGCTACTCTCAGTTCAAAAGCAAGTATCAGAGTCTCTTCTGTCATCCATTTTGGTCTTCTCTTCTTTTTTCATCTTTTTAGTGAACTCTTGCTTTCTTCATGTACGATGTTCTTGGTGTCATCCCACAATTCTGGTTTTCAGTCATTGGTGTTCAATGCATCAAATCTATTCTTTAGATGGTTTCTAAATTCAGGAGGAATATATTCAAGATCATATTTTGGCTCTCTTGGACTTGTTTTAATTGTCTTTAACTTCAAGTTCAACTTGCATATGAGCAGTTGATTGTCTGTTCCACAATCAGCTCCTGGCCTGGTTTCGACTGAAGATATTGAGCTTCCCATCACCTCTTACCACAGACGTAGTCAATATGATTCCTGTGGATTTCATCTGGTGAAGTCCACATGTGCAGCTGCCATTCATATTGTTGAAAAAAAGTTATTTGCAATGAATAAGTAGTTGGTCTCGCAAAATTCTACCATGTGATTTCCAGGATTATTTCTGTCACCAAGGCCAAATTTTCCAACTACTGGTGATTCTTCTTTGATTCCAACTTTTGCATTCCAGTCACCAGTGATAATTAACACATCCTGATTGCATGTTCAGTCAATTTCAGACTGCAGAAGTTGATAAAAATCTTCAATTTCATCATCTTTGGCTTTGGTGGTCAGTGCATAAATTTAAATAATAGTCATATTAACTAGTCTTCCTTGTAAGTGTATGGATATTATCCTATTACTGACAGCATTGTACTTCAGGACAAATCTTGAAACATCCTTTGTGATGATGAATGCCACACCATTCCTCTTCTGTTTGTCATTCCCAGCATTGTAGAATATATGTTTGTCTGATTCAAAATGGCCAAATCCAGTCCATGTCAGCTCACTAATGACTATCAATCTTTATGCATTCCATTTCATTGTTGACAACTTCCAATTATCCTAGATTCATATTTGGTACATTCCATGTTCTTATTATTAATGGATGTTTGCAGATATTTCTCCTCAATTTAAGTTGTGCCACATCAGCAAATAGAGATCTCAAAAGCTATACTGTATCCATATCAGTAAGGCTGGTTTTACTCTGATGATGCAGCTCTTTCCCAGTTCTATTTTGAGCGCTTTGTAACCTAGGTGGCTCATCCTCTTGCTCTGTTTTGGACAATGTTTCTGGTCTATTCATAAAGTTGTGCAGTAATATATAAGACAGTATTTTTCTGGTATTCATAAGGTTTCCCTGGCCAATTCTTTGAGAAGTGGATGGTCTCTTCCTTCTTCCTAGTCTGTCTCACTATGCAAGCCTTGCTGAAACCTGTGTACCATGTGCACCTCCCTGTGTTTGAAACAACTGTTGCACAGCCTCAAGCCTCACAGCAACACATCACCACAATAGGACAAACCAAAAGATAAGTTTGTCTCCCTTAGGTGTTCAAAACCTCTCCAATCTCCCCTCACCTAGATCCCTACTGCTGCCTGCCTGCTCACTCTGTCCCAGTCCCCCTGGCCTTTTTCTCCCTTTCCCGCTTTCCCACCTTGCTAGTTGTGGGTCATGGCCTGGGTTCCCTCCACTCCCTTGGATCCCTGCCACTGACACTTCCTCATGCTGGATAGAAGGGCCATATTAAGCAATTTACTGCACTGCAGCCACTGTCAGCTGACAGACAGCAAGAAAACAGGAAATTTTTTTCTATAACCTTAATGAACTGAATTCCATCAAGAATTTAACTGAGCAAGAAAGGGATTCTTCCCCAAAGACTCCAGAAAGGAATGTAGGCTTGTTGATAACTTCATTTTGCCAAGTGAGACACATGGTGGAATTCTGTCATACAGAACTGTGAGATAAGACATTTGTATTCTTGTAAGATATTCAGATTGTGGTGATTTATTATGGCAGCTACAGAACGCTAATATATTGAGTTAAAAATCTTCTAAATCCATTATATTTTTATGAGAGTCACATTTTTAACTTTTGAAAATGATACCTTGACAATTTTGAAGCCTTCTTGAGTGTTCATGCCCACTCTGAAATTGGCTTAAGTGAGCCTCTGGAATTCTGAGTTGAAAAATATAAAATTAGATTTGAGAACCATTTAGTCATTTTCTATTTCTGGTCAGAAGTTAATGATTAAATGCCCTTTCTCAGCTGTAGGCAGATGATGAGTTTTGAGGTTCTTCCAGAATGGAATCTATACATGAGAATTACCTGGTCAGTGAGTATGTAGTGTTCCCTTAGAACCAGCACAACAATCCTTACGTAAGCAAAAAGAAAAGACATGCCTTTGTTAGATTTCTGATAAGAAATATTATATGCAAAAAAAAATAAAAAAGTTTCCAAACTGATCATAATTTGATACCTTGCAGAAAATTCTTTCACAGACTAGATTGAAGAACTGCATTTTTGAGATGGAAGATGGAGGCAATTTTGAGAAGTACTAGAAGTGTTGATATGATTCTAAAAGACAGTGGGACTGGTCTTATCTAGAAGCTTCTTCCTCCTCTCTATGGGGAAGCATTTCATTATCTACATAAGTAACTGACTACAAGTTAGAAATGGATAAAATTTCTTGGTGTCTTTATTTTAAATGGCTAAATAAAGAAAGAATCTTGAATGTTAGCCAATGTTTATACAAGCTGTTTGCTAATTAACAGCATTTAATTCCAACAGGCTTTTTATCCTTAAGATGGAAAAATACCCTTAGGATATTTGAAAAACTGTGTCACAAGTAGGTACTACTTACACTGTATTGGTCACCACACTCAGAGTATATGAACTTAATCAATAGGAATTTCTATTTCTTGTGAAGAATTATCTAGCATAAAATTATAAATATCTGATTTGTTTCCTTGCTATCCTGGAAAAAATGCTTCTATTTTTCTTAAAACTATTTTCCTAGAGGAAGACAGGGAAAATAAATATGTATGTATGCATACATACTAATTAATCTTCACTGTCTTGTGCCAGAAACAATGTTGCCTGTAATTAAAAAGGAAATATAGACATTATATATATATATATGCTAATATGTATGTATAAGCAACTACATAAAATGTTTCTTAATGAAGAAATATATGACAGTATGCTTGTACACATGTAGGTTAGCCAATATAATGTCAATATTTTAGTTTGGCAATTATGAAATTTATGAATGATTGGAGTGTTACTTAATTGACTATCTAGGAAATTCTTATTAATTTTAGCCTTTTTGTATGCAGGGATTGAACATTATAAAAGAAGAAGAAGAGAGGAGGAAAAACTAGCTTATTTTAATTAGCACAATATGTAAATTTTTGTAAAGAGGCATTACCCTCACATTTGGACTTCTTAAAGATGTACCATAGTTTAATTTAGTGAATTTGGAATTAAAATGAAAGTTACTGTTCTTGGTCAAATATTGAAAATGGAGCAGATTAAGTTTCAGTTTCTCTCACTCTGATGATATGTACATGAAATGATAATCTTTGTACTCATTTTGTCAAAATTAAATGTGTTAATATTCTCAAGGAAAAAATATAAACTTACACATCTCAGCCAACTGAAGTTACCTTCACAACAAAAAAAAATAAAAATTACAAATGCTGTGAATTAATGTATTGTTGTTTTAAAGAAAATAGTGCCTTTTCTGAGATTGGGTACTTCCTTTTTTACTTTGGTGACAAAGAATTTTCTTAGATCAATCTAATAAGAGGAAGGTACTGATTTTGCCTAATTGTAGGGTAAGAAAATTATACCCTATCTTCCTCATTCCATGCCAGTCCTATTATTCCTAGCATAGGGAACTCACATTTTTCCTTTCCCTTGGAGATTATTGATGATTTAAAGTCATTAACAAGAGAGACAAAGAATGAGAAAGCCAGAGAGACTGTCTATTTTTTACCTTCAAAATTTTCCTCTCAGGTCCAAAGACAGCAAGAATAACTTTTATTGTTTATTGATTAGATCTAAAGTAACAAAAGAGAATCTGAGATTCACAAATAGGACTGGAAAATTAGTAGTAGAAGGAAATGTGTCTATTCTGTGAGACATAGGACAAAAGAAATGATAAAATAATAATAATAATAGAAATGAGATTTGAAAGAATAAAATACTCTTGGGAAGCACTTTTTCTGAATCTAAAAGGCTTTAACCTATATGCAGTAGACAAGGAGACAGCATGATATGAAATTCAATTGTTGCTAGTAAATGATTAGAACATCATTTCATTTTTTATATCATAATTCTAACAAAGGATGGATTCATGTTTTTTTTCCTGTTTAGTAATTGCTTTAGTCTAAGTTCATTTATAGCATCATTTACCAAATACACCCAGCAAAAAGAATTATTACTTCTCCAGAAAACTCATCAATAATTGTGCATTGTGCTATTAATTGAAGGTGTATTTCTCAAGACAAATGAAGATGCTTCCATGCTACTCAGTCAAGCACAAATCTATCTAATGATATGAACCAGGTAACAGAATTGATACGTCAGCATTTTGGATATAATTGAAAAGGTTCAGATTGCCATTAGCTCTATGCTAAATAGCATACTTACATTACCCCCAACATTACAGACAGGCATACGCCTAATTATTTTGTATCAGCCATGCATTGTACAACTCTTATTTGAATAATAGAATTAGAGAAAACGTTTCCTTATGGTTTATCACCCTTTCCTGACTTATTTGAAAAACATTCACAGTCTAGAAGGTGGAACATAGATTCAATGGATATGGGAATAGGGTATACCTTATATACTGTTTCTAAATGTATATTTTACTTCCCTAAAGAATATTGTATGAATTTATTAAACATCCCATTGACAAGATTTTTGTAAAATTAAATATATATATATATATATGTTCAGGTGTCTGAAATATGACTGGGCTAAAAGAGAGACAGTAGGTAGAGAAAGTCAGATTTTGGTTCTACCTGTGTCAGTCTTTCAGAAGAGAAATCTTTAGTTAGCAAAGTGTATCATGAGCCAAGAATAAATAACAAATAACACACATATTTTGAGCAATTCCTTTCTCTGTGCATGCTCATTAAAAACATTATGGAGTAAAATCATTTCTTCTCTCATTTTATTAATGGGGAAGCTAAAGTTGAACCAGGATAAATAACTTGCCCAGGAGTGTAGAATAAGAAGACAGAGATGACAGGATCAGACCTGCCTTATTTCACCTTGAGCAGTGTAGTGAATTATGTGTTATGGCTTTTCTAGTCATAGTCTTGGAAACTTCCATTGCATTACTGTGAGTAGCTGTTCTGAAACTCCTGATTGTTAAACTCATCCACCTGGGGTATTTCTGCTAGAGCACCACAAAGTAATCTTCTGGGAAAGTTTGCTCTCTCAAGTGTGTAGAACTCTGATGTTGGGATTCGTTAGTTTTGCCACTCTGCTAGGCTTAAAATGAGCCCTCCTAGAAGCATAGAGGGAATCTGACTGCTGCTTGAGAGAGATGCACTGCTGAGAGAGAGACATGCTGCTGAGAGAAAGACACACTGCTAAGAGAGAGAAATGCTTCTGAGAGAGACACCTGGCTGAGAGACAGTGGCAGTGGAACCAAGAGGCATGAAACAGAGTGGCATGCATACCTGGCCCACAGAGGTAGAGGCCAGGCTGGGAGGTCAAGGGTCGGAGAGACGTGTCTAAGGACACAACAGAGGGGAGACTGTCCTGATCTAAGAACTGTATCTTTAGCACATTCCTGAGCTTGAATTGTAGCCTGTTGCTTCCCTAATAAACTCCATAATCTGTGAGCTCTGTGTGGCCACTATAGGGAACTATCAAGCACAACAGAGCAGTGGGGGGTGTGGTGAGAGGGATGGTTGGTGTCAAGGTTGGTAAGAGGGCTGGAGGGTGGCAGCATGTCTGCCCTCATATGAACAGGCCTTGGGCTGTTGATGATGATTCTATCTTCCTCATGTGAAGTTAGAGGAGGTCAGAAGATGCTTCCTCCTTGACCCTTTAGCACCTTGTCTACCAGCTACCACACTAAGTGACTATCACTCAGTTCAAACCTATTATCTCTGACACTGCTACTTTCATGGAAAATTGAGATGCTTAAAATTTAAGGAATTAAAATAAGATTTAGGGATAATGTTTGGATTTTGTTGATTTGTTCTATTCTAATTATCTATAGAAGGAGCCCTGGTGGTGTGGTGGTTAAACACTTGGCTGCTAACCAAAAGGTTGGCAGTTCAAATCCACCAGCCACTTCATGGGGGAAAGATGTGGTACACTGCTTCTGTAAAGATTCACAGCCTTGGAAATAATGTAGGGCAGTCATATTATGAGCCAGAATCAATTCAACAGCAAAGGATAATTATCCATATAAAATTAATATCATTATTTTTAATAAATCAATAGAATGGTTAGTAAGTGTTTTAGTTTCTAGGGATGTCATAACAAAATACCACAAAATGATTAAAGAAAAGAAATTTATGTTCTCAAAGCTTTGGAAGCTAGAAAGTTGAATTCATTATATCAACAGGGCTATGCTCTGTTGGTTATAGGGAGCTATCCTGTGTCTCTTTCCATTTCTGTGTTGCTTTTCTTGTCAATAAATCCTCACATGCTGTCATCCCCCTGTGTATGAATTTATTTCCAGGTCTTGTGTTTCATAAGAAGCTACTAAGAAAATGAAAGGTTTGGGACCAACCTATTTTGGTAACGCCTCCTTTAATTTAATTTATAACATTTCCAAAGAAAAATCCTATTTCTCCAAATAAGGTCACATTCATAGGCAAAGATGTAAGAACTTCAACATATTTTTGGAAGGGGACATAATTCTATATATTACTGTAAGATTTTCTAGGATTCCATTTCTCTTGATAAAGCATCCATTGAAATAAAAAGGGACAGATATTGTCATCCCATATTTTTTAATATAATCATCAAATTATCTCTTTAATTTCACTGAACATTTTTATAACCATAGAATTGTTCTACTCTCATTGAATAAATGATGACTGAGCAGCTACTACATATAAAGTGGTAAGCTTGATGTGAGATACACAGAATCTACAACCAAAAACTCTCAATCAATTGAAGAGAATAACATATAACCATCAGAACCTATTGCAGAATGTAGAATATAAGCAATTCTGTTTTAGATATGTGAAGGTCAGTGATGGCTAAGAAGTACTGAAACTTCAGAGAATAGAGCTTTTACAGTAGGGTTTGGCTGATGGTTGCATAAAGAAAGATACAAAGAGTAATAGGGAACTCCAGAAAAGGAAATGCCTGAGAAAAAGCATAATTTTGTTGTTGTTAGGTGCTATTGCGTTGTCTCCAACTCATAGAAACTTCACGTACAGCAGAACGAAACACTGCCCAGTCCTGTGCCAGCCCCAAGATCTTTGGTATACCTGAGACTGTCATTGCAACCACTGTGTCAATCCATCTCATTGATGGTCTTCCCCTTTTTTGTTTTCCCTCCACTTTGCCAAGCATGATATCCTTCTCCAAAGAGTGGCCTTTTCTTACAACATGACCAAAACAGGTGAGACTAAGTCTGGCCATTCTCATGTCCAAGAAGCATTCCAGCTGCACCTCTTTCAGGACAGATTTGTTAGTTCCTTTAGCAGTCTATGATACTTTCAGCATTCCTCACCAACACCACAACTCAAAAACCTCAACTTTTCTTCAGTCTTCCTTATTCATTGTCCAGCTCTCACATGCATATAAGGTGAATAAAAACACCATGGCTTGTGTCAAGCACACCTTAGTCTTCAAGGAAACATCTTTGTTCTTCAGCACTTGAAAGAGGTCCTTTGCAGCAGATTTGCCCAATGCTATACGTTGTCTGATATATTGACTGCTGCTTCCATTGCTGTTGATTGTAGAACCAAATAATATGACAACTTCAGTCTTTTCTCATGACTGAAGGCTTCAGGAATTAATGGTATACCCATTGAGATGTTTCAAGAAATGGATCATGATAATGTCTTATCATGATGCTGCTTATTGGTCCCATTGTGAGCATTTTTGTTTTCTTTATATTGAGGTGTAATCCAAATTGCAGACTGTAGTCATCAATCTTCAGCAGTAAGTGTTTCAAGTCATTCTCACTTTCAGCTAGCAAAGTTGTGTCATCTGCATAATGCAAGTTGTTAATGAGTCTTGCTCCAATCCTGATGACACATTCCTCATTATATAGTCCAGCTTCTCGGATTATTTGTTCAGCATAGAGATTGAATAAGTATGGTGAAAGGATACAACCTTGATGCACTCTCTTCTTGATTTTAAACCATGTAGTGTCCCCTTGTTCTATTCAAACTACAGCCTCCTGTTCTATGTACTAGTTCCTGAGAAGCACAATTAAGTGTTCTGGAGTTCCCATTCTTCTCAATGTTATCCATAATTTGTTATGATCCACACAATCAAATGCTTTTGCATAGTCAATAAAACATAAGTAAAGATTTTTCTGGTATTCTTTGCTCTGAGCCAAGATCCATCTGACATCAGCAATGATATCCCTCATTCCACATTCTTTTCTGAATCCAGCTTACATTTCTGGAAGTTCTCTGTCAATATACTGCTGTAACCATTTTTGAAATATCTTCAGTAAGATTCTACTTGTGTGCAATATTAATGATATTGTTTGATAATTTCTACATTCTGTGGGATCACCTTTCTCTGTAATTAGTACAAATAGGGATATTTTCCAGTCAGATGGCCAGATAGTAGTCTTTCAAATCTCTTCGCATTGCCAAGTGAGTGCTTCTAGTGTGACATCAATTTCTTGAAACACCTCAGTGGGTATCCCATTAATTCCTACAAAAAGAGCAAAATACAAGGAAGAGAGGACATGTGAAGGTACATCTATGAGCAAATCTGCTTCTGTACTGATACTGCCTCAGAAACCCAAGCAGGGGTCACTATGAGTTGGATGTGACTTGATGATAGTGTGAGCATGTGTGCGTACCAAAAATTATTTGTCAACATTCAAACATTTCAGGAGGTAGCATATGATCTAAAACTGATGGTGTTGAAGAAAGAAGTCCAAGCTGCACTGAGAGAATTGGTAAAAAAAAAAAAAAAAGGCTTGGGAATTGACAGAATATACCTGTTGAGATGTTTCAACAAACAAATGCAACATTAGAAGTGCTCACTTATTTATGCCAAGAAATTTGACAGACAGCTACCTGGCCAACTGACTAGAAGAGATCCATATTTCTGCTCATTCCAAAGAAAGGTGATCCAACAGAATGTGGAAATTATCAAACAATATCATTAATATCATATGCAAGTAAAATTATGCTAAAAATAATTTTAAAAATGGTTTCAGCAGTGCATCAACAGAGAACTACCAACAATTCAAGCTGGATTCAGAAGAGGACATGGATATAATTGCTGTACATAAAACAAGAGGTAGTCATTCAAACAGAATATGAGGAAACTGCATAGTTTAAAATCAGCGTGTGTCAGGGGTGTGTCTTCATTCAATCTATATGCTGAGCAAATAATTTGAGAAACTAGATTATATGAAGAAGAATGAAGCATCAAGATTGGAGGAAGACTGATTAACAACCTGTGATATGCAGAGGACACAATCTTGGTTGGTAAAAGAGAAGATTTGAAGCTCTTGTGGATGAAGATCAAAGACTACAGCTTCGCTATAGATTACACTTCAACATAAAGAGAACAACAATCTTCACAACTGGATTAATAAGCAATATCACAATAAATGGAGAAAAGATTGAAATTGTAAAGGATTTAGTTTTACTTGGATCCATAATCAATGCCCATGGAAGCACTGTCAAGAAATCAAATGTATTGCATTGGGCTAAAAAGACTTCTTTAAAGTGTTAAAGAGCAAAGATGTCACTTTGAAAACTAAGGTACACCTGACCCAAGCCATGGTCTCTTCAATAGATTCATATGCACAAGAAAATTGGATAATGAATAAGGAAGACAGCAAAAGAATTAATGCATTTGAATTGTAGTCTTGACAAAGAATGTTGAATGTAGCCTGGATTGTTAGAAGAACAATCTTTTTTGGAGAAAGTATAGCCAGAATGCTCCTTAGAAGTTATGGTGATGAAAATTCAACTCATATTTTGGACATAGTATCATAAGAGGTCAGTCCCTGGAGAAGGACATCAGTCTTGGTAAATGCTCAGCAAAAAAGACAAAGACCTTCAATGAGATGGATTGACACAATGGTTTCTACAATGGGATCATGCATAGCAATGATAGTGAGGATGGCTCAGGACTCAGGCAGTGTTTCATTCAGTTGTACATGAAGTCATTCACTATGAATTGAAATCAACTTGATAGCACCTAACAATAACAACAAAAAATGCTTGTAAGTTAAATCAATCAATCAAAATTATTCCAAAACATATTTTACTGTATTTTCCATAAAACACTATTTTAAAATTTTGAAGAAATTTATATAGGTATCCTTCATTACATTTTTTGAGTGGATCTTGGATGAGAGCAAAGAATACCAGAAAGATGTTTGCCCGTGTTTTATTGACTACAGAAAAGAATTTAACTATATATTCCCAACCATCCCTTATCCCCAAATCTCAGGAAAATGCATTTATATGCAAACATTATACTTTTAAGGAGCTCTGGTAGCATAGTCCCTAAGGTACTTGACTGCTAACCAGAAGGCTGGCCATTCAAACCCACCAGCCACTCCTCGGAAGGAAGGTTGAACGATCTATTTCTGTAGTGATTTGTTGTTATTGTTGTTGTTACGTGCTGTAGAGTTGCACCGACTCATAGAGACCCCTCCTTGGGGTTCCGAGGCAGTATCAAGGGTGATACTGCCTCGGAAACCCAAGGAGGAGTCGTTATGAGTCGGGTCTGACTTGATGGCACATAACAACAAAAACATTTTATTTTTAAGACATTGTTCATTTTCCCTTTACCATTAAAATGAAGTAAGATGTTCTCTCATTATTAAGCATAGCGCAAGATCGACATCCTTTGCCAGGCAAAGGAGACCCAATATTTTATAAGTAAAAAGAGTTTATTGGGGGAAAATTTATGAGCTGATAAGTTGTAGAGTATACCTTATTCATGGGCTCTCATTAGATCAATGGAGATTTTGTTCTTCTGGCTGCACTATAGAATGTGTTCCTGGTAAGGGAACTAACTTCCTGTTAAAGGGAAAGGTAGGCAAGAAACATCGTAACAAATGTGTAACAAGAAGAACTTTCTTGTCAAAACAAAGGCCTTGTCATGAAGGCTGATCCTCAGATGTTCATTCCTGGTATCAATGAGTTCTTCAATGAGCTGATCCAGACTTGTCAAAGGGCTTGCAGATTTATCAAAAGTGGAAGAAAGGGGCATCCGGGGTCATAAGATTTTTCTCTTGTCATAAATACTATGTTGTTGTTGTTGTTGTTAAGTGCCATCTAATTGGTTCCAACTTACAGCGACAGACCCTATGTACAACACAATGGTCCTGAACCATCTGCATAATCATAGCCATGTTTGAGACCATCATTGCAACCACTGTGTCAATCCATCTCATTGAGGGTCTTAGTTTTTTTTTTTTTTTTTTTCTCTGAGCCTCTAATTTCCCAAGCATGATGTCCCAAGGACTAGTAAACTCTTGATAACATGTCTAAAGTACATGAGATAAAATCTTGCCATCCCCACTTCTAAGGAGCATTCTCACTATATTTCTACCAAGGAGTCCATGAGATACATTCTATTATACATGGGTTTTTTAAAAATTCATGCACTCTAAACTCAAGAAAAAAGCATATCTGAAAAAGTACTGGAGTCAGTTAGGAACAAACTAAACAGTTGTGTCTAACTTGTGGTGAGCCCATGTGTGTCAAAGTGGAACTATGTTCCATGGGGTTTTCAATGGATAATATTTTTGAAGTAGATCACTGGATCTTTTTTTTTTTTGTACTTCTTTGTCCCCTGTATACTCTACTACATTCATGGATATATTTGCAGCCCATCTAAATATAGCCTCCATCAAATCTCCATATATTTGTAGATGTAGATTCATTCACCTTACCAACCCTGCTAAGTCTTAGTGTCTATCTATGAATCCACTCCTAAATTATTATTCTTAAAATCATTGCAGGATTATGTATGTAACAGTACTCAGTTTTGATACCTTTAACTCTTTTG
Source organism: Orycteropus afer afer (assembly GCF_000298275.1). NCBI lineage: Eukaryota > Metazoa > Chordata > Mammalia > Tubulidentata > Orycteropodidae > Orycteropus > Orycteropus afer. The sequence goes on along the minus strand of NW_006921746.1, from coordinate 4,658,871 downwards.
CTTCTCCCTAACTATTCAACTGTTTGACCATTTTATGTTGACCTCCAACTTATTGTATATTTCCTGTCTCTTGGATGAATCTAGTTCTGGGTTCTGAATTTTGTTCCACTGATCTATGTGTTCGTCACTGTACCAACACCAGGGCTGTTTTTGACTACTGTGGTGGTATAGTAGGTTTTGAGATTGGGGAGCGTGAGACCTACTTTATTCTTCTTCAGCAGTGCTATGCTTCTCTGCCGGCTCTATCCTTTCCATATAAAATTAGTGATTCATTTTTCCATGTCCTTAAAGAATGTTGATGGAATCTGGATTGAAATTTCATTGAATGTATAGATTTTTTGGGGTAGTATTGACATTTTCACAATGTTCAATCTTTCTATCCATGAGCATGGTATATTTTTCCATTTATGTAGATTTCTTATAGTTTCTTGAAGTAATGCTTTGTAGTTTTCTTTGCATAAGTCTTTTGTGTTCCTGGTGGGATTTATTCCCAAGTATTTTATATTTTTGTAGCTTCTATAAACAGTATTGATTTCCTCATTTCCTTTTCAGAGAACTCTTTGCTGGTATAGAGCAATCCAATTGATTTTTGTATGTTCATCTTGCATCCTGCCACTATGCTAAATGTTTCCAGGCATTTTCTTGCTGAGTCTTTTGTGTTTTCTATGTATAGGATCATATCATCTGCAAATAGGGATAGTTTTACTTCTTCCTTACCAATTTGGATGTGATTTTATTTACATTTCTTGCTTTATTACCCTGGCTCTGACTTTCAATACACTGTTGAATAGAAATGGTGATAGAAGATGTCTTTGTTTGGTTCCAATTCATAAGGAGAATGCTTTCAGTGTCTCTGCATGAAGGATAATATTGGTTGTTGGTTTTGCATATATGTCTTTTATTATGTTGAAGAATTTCCCTTCTATTCCTATTGTTCTGAAAGTTTTTTTCAGGAATGGGTGTTGGATTTTATCAAATGCCTTTCCTGTACCAATTGATATGATTATGTGGTTGTTTTCCTTCACTTTACTTATGTGATGGGTTATATTGATTGTTTCTCTAATTTGAACCATCCTTGCATATCTGCTATGAATCTCACTTGTTCAGGTTGTATTATTTTTTTGATATGTTGTTGGAGCCTATTGGCTAGAATTTTGTTGAATAATTTTGCATCATATTCATGAGGGATATTGGTGTGTAATTTTCCTTTCTAGTGGTATCTTTGCCTGGTTTTGGCATCAGGGCTATGCTTGCTTCCAAAAATGAATTTGGGAGGATTCCATCCTTTTCTGTGTGCTGGAATAGTCTGAGTAGGACTGGTGTCAGCTCTTCTCTGAATTTTTGGTAGAATTCCCCAGTGAAATCATCTGGGCCAGAACTTTTTTTTTTTGTTGGTAAATTTTTTATGACCTATTCAATTTCTTCTTTTGTTATGCATCTATTCAAGTTTTCTACCTCAGTTTCTATTAGTTTAGGTAAGTTGTGTTATAGAAATCTGTCCATTTCCTCTAGGTTTTCAAATTTTTGGAGTGCAGTTCTTATTAGTAGCCTGATATTTTGATACCACCTGGGAAACCCAAAAAGGGGTCACTATGAGTCAGGTCCAACTCAACAACATATAACAACAACAACATTTTCCTTTTTATTTCACTTGGTTCTGTATGACATCACCCATTTCATTTCTTATTTGTGTTATTTGCATCTTTTTCTTTTTTTTTTTTCCCCTTGTTAAGTTTGCCAATGGTTTGTCACAATGTTACCAAACCACATGGAAGGCCGTTAATTTAAGTCCATTGTAAGTCCCAAGGTTGGAAGAGCATGGCAGGCTGCTGAACAATGACATGGCTACAGGCAGGGTTCAAACATTCCATAAGCTAGAGACCATACCCAAAGCTGCTTCTTATATATGGAAAGCAGACCATATAGCCAAAGTAGCTACTCAGCTGCTTGTGGTATATCCCACTATGGAGTTGATTGCCAGGCTCATCATGGGGAATAACTACCAGCTGTCCAGCCAGTCAACCAGGCCTAGCCAAGTTGACACAAAAACATAACCATCACACCACTCTTGCTCCTTTTTTATTGCATTTTGCTTTATACATCTTTTTCCAACCTTTGATTTTTAGCCCATTTTTTTGTCTTTGTGTCTAAGGTGAGCTTTTTGAGAAAGTATTTTGTTGTGTCATGTTTTCTTATACAGTCTGCAACTCCCCGTCTCCTGAGTGATACATTTAATCCACATATATTCAGTGTAATTATTGACAAGTATGAATTTATTCCTGTCATTTTGTTATGTGTTTTTTTTGTTTGTTTTTGTTTTTTGTTGTTGTTTTTGTGGTGCTGCTGATTTCTTTGTTCCATATAATTTTCTGTACTGAGCTCATTTTTGTTATGAATTTTGTTATAATTTCCTTCATTGCTATTTAGTATTTGCTAAATATTTCTGCATCCCCTCTTTTTAATTATCATGTGAAGGTTTATTATTTTTCCTTGAGGTTACCATGTGGTTTATTACTCCGGTGTTCAGTGTTCATGTGAAATGAGTTAATATCTGTTGTAAATATTTCAGGAAAACTCACCTAGTAAATTTCCATTTTAACCATTTTGATTTCAGGCTCTGTAAATTAAATACAAATTCTGTTAAGTGTAGTCTTACAAATATATTGATAGCTGAGGGATATCACTGTCAGAAATGTAATTCCATAAAGTGAAACCTACTATCTTTATATAAAATGGAAATTTAGCAAAGTGTAAAATATGACTTTTGAAAGCTAGTGTAGGTGGTGATAGAAAAACAGTTGCAGAGGGAATTTTTCAAATATAGAGGCACTCATTTCAGGACAAGTGTGGTGGGATCAACATACATTCTGAGGAAGCAAAATGTCAGGAGGTGAAGAATTTGTTCCTTGGAAGAAGGAAGGTGTGAGGATGTAAACAATTTGTTCTCGGGAAGAATGTATATAATGTAATAGGCTGGAACTGCTTACTTAGGAAGTAATACTCACTCCCTGCCCCCAACTGGGTGATCTTTAGATTTCAAAGTACTCCACAGCTGAAGCTGAATCAAATATTAACCTCCTACTTTTCCTTTAGGAGCTCTGGTAGCATAGTGCCTAAGGCACTTGACTGCTCACCAGAAGGCTGGTGGTTCAAACCCACCAGCCACTCCTCAGAAGGAAGGTTGGGCAATCCTACTTCCATAGTGATACTGCCTCGGAAACCCAAGGAGGGGTTGCTATGAGTCGGAGCCGACTCGACGGCAAACAACAACAACAACAACTTTTCCTTTGTTCTCTGTGCATAAAAACCTCTAACTCGAGACAACTAAGTGCTTTCTGTGTTTCCTTAGTAATGCCCAGCTCAAGGTGTGCTATTCCTTAATAAAACTCCTTTTCTTTGAGTCCTTAGGTAGTACTAGATTTTCTTCTTTAAAATTTCTTGTGTCAGAAGTGTGATTCCAAAGATGCATAGTCTTTGATGATCCCCATGGCATCCAGACATGCACATGGTCTCTGATGTGCCTCTTGTGCACTCCATGCCCATGAAGTACTTGGAATCACTGAAGCTAGAAAGCCTCTCAAATCAGAGCTCTTCCCCCTTGGATTGATAGCTCCTTGAGATTAATTTTAGATTTCCTTTGGTTCTTGCAATTAAAAGTTTGTTTCTTGTGACTGTTGTAAAATTGGTAGTGCCATGTCCAAAGGATATTTAAAGCCATGTTTTGATACTTCTGTTCACTACATGAAAATCATTATCATCCTTTATCATGCATGTTAATTTCTGTCTGGCATAACCTCACTAAAGATAGCTTATGAAATCAGTGACCACTTTGGAGTTCTTTTGATTTCTGTAAATTAACTTTTCTGTGCAGTAAATTAGAGAACTGAGACCCAGATTAAAGAGTCCAACTAGGATGCATATTTTGGTTGGTATAGTAAGACTTCTAAGAAAAGACAGTACAATTGTTTACTTGTAGGACATTTTCTCTAAATTAACCGAGCAGAATGAAGAATTACAATGTCAAAACTCAACTCCCACTCCTTCTGTTCCCCTTATCAGCTGCTACCTTGTATAATCTTCTTTGTCTTCCTAGTCCTCTGATAACACTTTATTTGAACTTCCTTTTTCCTCCAAAAACAAAAGAAAACAACAAAAAAAAAACAGTAAATAAACCCTTACCTGAAATACTCTTTAAAATTTGTACAAGCAGTGATGCTGAAGATTCCTCTCATATCACTTTTGCCTGACACACTCAGAATTACATAACATTGTAAAGATTTTCCCAAACACAGTAAGGACTCCTAAAATTTTTCTGAAAGTTTCAAAATCCTTGTTGAAGCCTACTAGCCTGGGCTCCTTGAATTAGGTCAGCTTGTTCACATGATTATTGGCCCAGGGACAACCCTATTATATAGCTTAAACAACAGAGTGAAAAGACTTCACTGATAGTTGAATTTTAAATATTGACAAAATGGCCACAGAGCCTTTGGAAGACTCTCAAGCCATGAGTGAAAAATTGCTAGTTGCTGTCCATAAGACGTTTTTCTGTGATGGCTTTTTATCTGGAATAAGAAGCTATTTATTAACTGAGAAACTTGCCAATTTTTAATTGACACTTAAGTCAACCTGACTGCTATTAATTCTACGTGTTTACAAAAGCCCCTGCCCTGTAATATTAAAACTTCAAAACTAATGGAAGTCACCATTCAGGAACAAACAATGGTTCATTACCACCCTGTTCTGAAATCTCTTGGTCCTATTGAATATTTACACTCTTTTGTGCTCAATTTGGATACCCCAGTCAATCTATTGGGAAGAAATCTTTTATCTAAATGGAATTACTATTTATAATTTAATGAAGAGGGGAAATATTATTTAGTTCGCTTGTTATGCTTGAGTCAACAGAGATGGTTTCTGAATTAGACAATATTCAAGAAAAGAAGCAATTTTCTATATGCAAGTGTTTGTCATATGGCTCTCCAAATTTCAACTAAGCCTAGACTTTTCTCTTTGGATATCTTTTCTATAGTTCCCAAAACCTTATGGGCCACCACATCTACAGATGTAAGTCAAGTTTTCTCAGCTGAGCTTATTAAAATTAAAATACATTCATCTAAATCTCTGCCAAAAGTTCCCCAATATCCACTCAAATGGGAATATAAAGAATTAGTCTAAATCATACAAAATTTACGGTCTAATGGATAATATTATCCAATTTTTTCAAAAAGGCTTCATGGAGAACGTAGCATTTCGTACATTATTTATTAAAAGAAACACTTCATCCATGGGAGAGGTTCTTCCAAGTGTGTATACCTCTGATAAAGAAGGCATAAATTTGCATCAGAAAGCAGTAAGTGGACACTTAAATATTATATTATAATCATTAAAAGTGCCTGAGCATGTTCCTGATTTGCTTTTTAGTAAGTGAACGAATAACGCCTGATATTTTGTCCATTTAGCTGTATGGATATTACTGCTTTTGGAATAGATTTTTCATTTCTGTATGTAATTTCTGGGAATTAGTCCCAGAATGATGTATGATCCAAGTCACACTCCTTATCATCATATATATATATATTTTTTTTCCCCTTGGCTAAATACAAGTTTATTTCTGAAGATAAGGTATACAAAATAAAAACAAACTAAATCATACATGGAAATGTTTCATTAGATCTGAGAAGGGCTTTCTATTTGTGTGCTACACATGATTTGTTGACACCATTGACTAAAAACATGTTCATAGTCCCAGACACCCTGTGGGAAAAAAAATTGGCATGAACAGAGGCAATAGATAATCACGGCTGATGTGTGCTTCTAGGTATTTGGCCTGTAAAGGTACCCATGTAATTGTCAGCTAGCCAGCCACAGTCTGTGTTTGAGGGAAGGGGAAATCCAAGAGCAGGAAAAGCTTAACTTCAAGAACCTGACTGGTACTTGTATCTTCATCAGAATTAATGCTCCTTTAAATAAATTGGTAGGCATGGTTTCTAGGTTTTACTCTCCACCTGCCCCCCTCCTTTTTTTCCCCCTTTATCCAGTTTTGTTACTAAGGAAACTATAGCATAAATGCTCTTTAACTGCTTCCAGGACCCATACTCTCAATATTTGGTACCAATTCCTGGTGAAATGCTGTAAGTTCTTTCATTCTTGCTATGATAGATCTTTTTTTTTTTTTTTCCCCCTTCCTATCTGGTAACAAACTGCTAAAAATAGGTAAATGAAACAGTGAATGAATGAAATAATAGATGAAGCTGTGATGTTTATAACTTTGTTTCAGATAGGGGCTAATCATGTCAACTAGTATTTTTTCTGACATGGCATGCTGAGAAATTTCATTGCATTTCTCCCACATGGATTTTTTTGTTTGTTTGTTTTTCAGGCTGCAATCATGTCTTTTAATAGCATCTCTTGCCATTAGCTTTTAGGTCTGCTACAAATCTTCTCTATAAACAAAGAATGCCAAGTATACTTTTGACTGCATGAAGTATTAACATCCTTTTAAATTTATTCTTGTAATACTTCCATGTGTGCTTAAATCTTTACTATTAGATACATCACAGAAGTTTTCTATGAGCAATAAAACTATTTCTTGTAAAACAATATCTTTTACAGTATTGCAAAGAGTGCATGAAAAATTCAAGAGTTAATCATCAAAGATACATGTCTATAAGGTAGAAAAAGTAGTTCAAGTACTTTTGAAGATCATTGCTCATTTTGCCAAGAATAGGCCATCATTATGAACACTGTAGGCTACATAATGTGGGACGTTTTTTATTATTCTCAGCTAAAGGCTTTATCAGGGTCTCAATTTTGTAGTTAGCTGAAATGTAATGTAAGAAGGGTATATTTATTATTTGAAAATATAACTATAGTAAATCAATAAAAATCCATGTGGGATAAATCAATAATTTATCACTTTATTATTAAGTTAATAATGTGCAAAATATCTCCTGTAGAGTTTTACATTATTACATTTAAAAACAGATGACTCTGTGGAAAGATTTTTTTCTCATATAGAAACCTCAAATATTTTTCTGGGCATACTTCATTTATTTTTCAAAAAAATAATATTTACAAGTACAACTCTACAAGGTCACTTAGCAGAATAGAAAGTGAAGTTTTATACATTTTGTGGGGATTTTTATAAATTTAAGTTAATTTATTCCTTTCCTAAAATTGACTTATTTTTCTTTAAAAGCAACCAGAAAATATCATGTGGTAAGATGAAAAAAATTAAGTAATAAATAGATCTACATTCAGAGATATCAATCAGTATATGTGTATGCACTTATTTTTAAATTTAAAAGAATTAAAGTCATCCATCCCATAATTTTTAAACAAATTTCATGATACTCAGACTGTATGCTAAGCAAATAATCTGAGAGGCTGGAGTATATGAAGAAAAGGCAGCATAAGGATTGGAGGAAGAATTATTAACAACCTGTGATGCAGATGACACAATCCTGCTTGCTGAGTGAAGGCTTAAAGCACTTACTGATAAAGCTCAAAGACTACAGTCTTCAGCATAGATTACACCTCAGTGAAAAGAAAATAACAAGCCTCGCAACTGAACCAACAAGCAAAATCATGAAAAATGGATACAAGGTTCAAGCTGTCAAGGATTTCATTTTGCTTGGATCCACAATCAATGTCCATGGAAGCATCATTCAAGAAATTAAATGACTTATTGCATTGGTAAAATCTGCTTCAAAAGACCCCTTTGAAGAACTTGCTGATGAAGATCAAAGACTAGTCTTCAGAATAGATTACACCTCAACATAAAGAAAACAAAAATCCTTACAATAGGACCAATAAGCAACATCACAATAAATAGAGAAAAGACTGAACTTGTATGGGATTTCGTTCCACTTGGATTCACAATCAACATCCATGGAAGCAGTAATAAAGAAATCACACATTATACTGCACTGGGAAAATCTGTTGCAAAAGATCTTTTTAAACCATCAAAGAGCAAAGTGACCATTTTGAAGACCAAGATGTGTCGAACATAAGCCGTGGTATTTTCAATCACCTCATATGCATGTGAAAGCTGGACAATGAATAAGGAAAACTGAAGAAGAATTGATGTCCTTGAATCGTGGTGCTGGTGTAAAATACTGAAAATACTGTGGACTGCAAGAACAAATAAATCTATCACTAAAGGAGTGAAGCCAGAATACTTCTTAAAAGTGAGAATGGCCAGACTTTGTCTCTCACATTTTGGTCACTTTATTAGGAGGGAACAGTGCCTGGAGAAGGATATCATGCTGGGTCAAATACAAAGTCAGCAAAAAAAGGGAAGACCCTCAACAAGATGAACTGAAACAGTGGCTGCAACACTGTGCTCAAGCACAGCAACGACTGTGAAGATGCTGCAGGATCAGGCAGTATTTCATTTTCCTGTACGTAGGGTTGCTGTTCTGGTTACTTAGTGCCATTCTGACAGGAATATACACAAATGGGATGGCTTGAACAAACAGGAGTTTATTCTCTTACAGTTTGGAAGGCTAGAAGTCCGAGTTCAAAGTGCCAGGCTGGGTAAAAGCCCCTCAACCTTGGGCTTCAGCTCTGCCTCCTGCTCCGGGCCCACTGAAGCTAAAGTCATCTCTTCACTCAGGCAGCTACTAGCTGCAGAAGCTAACAAGCGTAAGGTTGACAAATAAAATGACACAGTCCTGATGTTACCAAACCACATGGCAGTCCATTAATTCAAGTCCATTGAAAGTCCCAAGGTCAGCAGAGCATGGCAGGCTGCTGAATAATGACATGGCTACATGCAGGGTTCAAGAGTTCCACAAGCTAGAGACCGTTCATTCCCCAAGGCTTCTCCTTATATATAGGAGGCAGACCACACACAAAAAGACAGCTACTCAACTGCTCACAGTAGATTCCACCATGCAGTTGATTACCAGCCTCATCATGGGGAATACTACTTTCAGCTGCCCAGCCACTCAACCAGGCCCAGACAAGTTGACACACAAACTTAACCACCACAGTTGCTATGAGGCAAAACTGACTCAATGGTACCTAAACACTTATCTCAGGGGCATGAAATTAGTAATTTCATATTAGTAAATTAGTAAATTTCAGCAAATAATGCATTCCTATGATGTCATTTACACAGCTGTATGGGGTTACACCTTATGGTTTTAGCTCACTCATTCAAACTGCAGCATATTGACTGGAAAAGACTTCTGTTTTTTCCACTATCACAAATAATGCTACACTAAACATTCTTGTAGCAAAATATTTTATACATTCTTAATCATTTCATTAGGATAATTACTGAAGGTAGAATTGTAGGGTATAAATTGTTAATATTTTTTACCCAGATAAGTATTTTACATCTATTATCAATTTGAGAGGCTGAGCCACTGGTGCTTCAAACCCAGTGGGATGCTCATGGTGCACAGGTATCATCCCAGTTTACAGACTGAAAGAGACTAGGAAGAAGGAAGAGGCCATCCACTTCTCAAAGAATTGGCCAGGGAAAACCTTATAAATAGCAAAGATACTGTTTGATACATTACTGCCCAACTTTATGAATAGTCCAGTTAGGTTAGAAGGCTCTCAAAATAGGACTGGGAAAGAGCTACATCATCTGAGTAAACTCAGCCTTACTCATATGGATAAAGTAAAGCTTTTGAGATCTCCATTTGCTGAAGTGGAACCACTTAAATTGAGGAGAAATAGCTGCAGACATCCATTAATCATCGGAACATGGAACGTACAAAGTATGAATCTAGGAAAATTGGAAGTTGTCAAAAATGAAATGGACACATAAAGATTGATATCCTCAGCATTAGTGAGCTAAAATGGACTGGTTTTGGCCATTTTGAATCAGACAACCATGTGATCTACTATGCTAGGAATGACAGTTTGAAGAGGAATGGTGTGGCATTCATCATCACAAAGGATATTTCAAGATCTGTCCTGAAGTACAATGCTGTCAGTGATAGAATAACATCCATACACCTACAAGGAAGACCCATTAATATGACTAATATTCAAATTTGTGCACTAACTACCAAAGCCAAAGATGAGAAAAGTGAAGACTTCTATCAACATCTACAGTCTGAAATTGACCAAACATGCAATCAGGATGTGTTATTTATTACTGGTGACAGGAATGCAAAGTTGGTAACAAAGAAGAATGACAGGTAGTTGGAAAATTTGGCCTAGGTGACAGAAATAATGCTGGAACTCGAATAGCAGAATTTTGAAAAACCAACGACTTGTTCATTGCAAACACCTTTTTTCAACAACACAAACAATGGATCTACACGTGGACTTCACCAGACAGAACACACAGGAATCAGATTGACTACATCTGTGGCAAAAGGTGGTGGAAAAGCTGAATGTCTTCAGCCAAAACAAGGCCAGGAGCTGATTGTGGAACAGACCATCAACCGCTCATTTGCAAGTTCAACTTGAAGTTAAAGGCAATTAAAACAAATCCAAGAGGGCCAAAATATGATCTTGAATATACCCCTCCTGGATTTAGAGATAATCTAAAGAATAGATTTGATGGATTGAATATCAATGACCGAAAATAAGAAGAATAGTGGGAGGATATCAAGAACATTATTCATGAAGAAAGCAAGAGATCACTAAGAAGATGGGAAAAGAAGAGAAGACCAAAATGGATGAGAGAAGAGACTCTGAAACTTGCCCTTGAGTGGAGAGTAGGTAAAGCAAATGGAAGAATTGACAAGATAAAAGAGTTGAACAGAAGATTTCAAAGAGCAGCTCGAGCAGAAAAAACCAATTACTATAACGAAATGAGCAAAGACCTGGAATTTGAAAACCAAAAGAGAAGAACACACTTGGCATTTCTCAAGTTGAAAGAATTGAAGAAAAAAATTAAGCCTCAAGTTGCAAATATTGAGAGATTCTATGGGCAAAATATTGAATGATGCAGGAAACATCAAGAGAAGATGGCAGGAATACACAGAATAACTCTACCAAAAATAACCGGTCCATCTTCATCCATTTCAGGAAGTCCCAAATGAACTAGAATCAATGGTACTGAAGGAGGAAGTCAAAGCTGCAATGAAAGAATTGGCGAAGAACAAGGCTCTGGGAATTCACGGAATACCCATTGAGATATTTCAACAAACGAATGCCCCATTGGAGGCACTCACTCGGTTATGCCAAGATATTTGGAAGATACCTGGCCAACTGACTGGAAGAGATCCCTATTTGTACCCATTCCAAAGAAAGGTGATCTCACAGAATGTGGAAATTATAGAAAATATCATTAATATCACATGCAAGTAAGATCTTACTGAAGATAATTCAAAAACATTTACAGCAGTATGTTGACAGAGAACTTCCAGAGCTGCAAGCTGGATTCAGAAGAGGACATGGAACAAGGGATATCATAGCTGTTGTCAGATGGATCTTGGCTCAAGGCAAAGAATACCAGAAAGATGTTTA
>NW_006921746.1:4639594-4645897 GCF_000298275.1 Orycteropus afer afer | reverse complement strand
ATAGTGGCTAAAGCACTTGACTGCTAACCAGAAGGGTGGCGGTTCAAACCCACCAGCCACTCCTCGGAAGGAAGGTTGGGCAATCCTACTTCCCTAGTGATACTGCCTTGGAAACCCAAGGAGGGGTCGCTATGAGTCGGGGCCGACTTGACGGCACATAACAACAACAACTACATGTACAACAGAACAAAACACTGCCCACTTGTACACCATTTTCACAATCCTTGCTCTACTTGATCCCACTATTGTAGCCCATCTTGTTGAGGGTCATCTCCTTTTTAACTGATCTTCCACTTTACTAAGCATGATGACCTAAATAGTAGTGTTTTTTATTTGTTGTTGTTGTTGTTTTTAATTTTTGTTTGTTTGTTTGTTTATGGCATAGTCACAGAATGATATGTATTATACCCTGGGTCCTTGTCTTCATATTTTTTGCTTAGCTAAAAATGAGCCTGTTTCTCAAAAAGAAGGTATATAAACTAAAATCAAAATTCTGTATTGAAATCTGCCATTAGACCTGAGAAGGGCTTATATCTACGTGTTCCACATGATTTGCTGGAATTGTAGGCCAACCACATGTTCATCCCAGAGCCCCTTTGGAGGGGTGGAGTTTTAGTATCTTTCCCAAGGTTGCACAGCTATTAATTAAATGACCCTAGTCTCTGCTCTAAATCACTATACTTTACAGACCATCAAGGAATATTGATACATTGCTAAATTGCTTCATATTACTAATTGTTCCCAAGTAACACCAGAATGGTTGAATTTAATGAGCAGTGGATCATTCTTATCCTTCAGTGAAGTTCCTATTGATTCTTTGAGAATGCACAACACATAATATGCTGAAGACCAAATTTTCTTGGTTCTATTAACTGACATGGAGGGAGCTTCACCACCTGATACCCTACCATGTCAGAGATTGTACAATTTAATAGGCCATTCAGCATGTGTTGTAATTTTTATTTCAACTAGGGATTAAATTCAAAGTTTAGATTAACATTTTCTTGGTGTTAGTGAGAAATCCATTTTAGACTGTAAGGACTGTAACATTGAGTGACATGATTATTCCAGAAATTTTCTCATTACCTGCTCTTGTTAACTTCACAAGGCTCATTCAGTCTGAGTATCAGAATGCATGTATCAAATTGTGTGCTTCCACCTGTCTAATTTCCTCCACTACTTAACTAAAGTGAAAGGAATGCCCAGAAAAGGTGTATTTTAATGATCTTGCTCCATTACACTTGAATTTCTGGCCTACTTCATTTTTGGAAAGAACACGTAAGGAAGCATATCAGTCAAACTTCATCTGACTTGTAATCAATTTCAAAGGATCCTGTGTAGAATAAATACCAAGATGCCAGAGTAAAACTGGATTGATATTAAATTATACATTTCAGTCATCTACATGGAGAAAGATCTAAAGACACAAGCTTGTCTGCCAGCCTGTTGTGACTTGAAATCTTTCCAGAATCTATTATTTAAGTAGCCAGTAATTTGATATCCTAGTATCAGCAAGTCATATTATTTGGCACTGCCATCATTTTTAAATACCATATACCAAATTCAAACTCTGATAATTTGAAAGTTAACAAAGAAAACACTAAATATATTCACAGGTAAAAAGAAAGGAAGAAAAGTCAAAACTCAAAAAATTAGGGTATAGGGAGATAAATGGGGTAAGGTTTTAAGTAAAAGTAACTCTTTATGAAGGAAAGAAATACTTCCAAATGTCTATATATACATACATATACATTTACATATATATATAAATGTCATATATATGTGTGTATATACACACACATATATATATATGACATTTGAAATACCATGTCTGAATTTTAAAATGAATTCCTACCTCTTGCTTAGAATATAAGTCAAGTTTATCCTGATTATGATCCTGCATGTGGGATAATACAGATTCATGTACTATTTAATAATGGTTATATTATAAAATGATAGCTTCAACTTGGTAAAGCTATGAAACTCTTTGTTCCATAAGTAATTTGGGAATGTTTTTTAACTCTAGCTAAATTTTAGCTACTTTCCTACTTACTGCATTTTTTTTCTTAAGCCACTAGACCACTTATTTAGTCTTTTTCATCTCCTAAGTGAAATTGAGAAACGTAAGAGTGGGTCATTTTGTAGTCTCTTTTCCATAAACTACTTAAAGATTACTATGATGCACTTTTCCTAGATTCATACATCATACCTTCCATGTTCTGATTACTAATGGATGTTTGTAGCTGTTTCTTCAAATTTTGAGTCTTGCCACATCACCAAATTGAGATCCTGAAAGCTTTATGTAGTATGAATCTAGGAAAATTGGAAGTTGTCAAAAATTAAATAGAAAGCATAAACATCAATATCCTAGGCATTAGTGATCTAAAATTCGCTGGTGTTAGCCATTCTGAATCAGACAACCATATGATCTACTATGCCAGGAATGACAAATTGAAGATGAATGATGTGGCATTCATCATCACAAAGAATGTTTCAAGATCTATCCTGAAGTGAAATGCTGTCAGTTATAAGATAATCTCCATACACCTACAAGGAAGACCATTTGATAATACTATTATTCAAATTTATGTGTCAACCACCAAAGCCAGAGAAAGAAATTGAAACTTTTTACCAGCTTCTACAGTCTGAAATTGACCAAACTTGCAATCAGGATGTATTGATTATTACTGGTGATTGGAATGCAAAAGTTGGAAACAAAGAAGACTCACCAGAAGTTGGAAAATATGATCTTGGTGATAGAGATGACACTGGAGATTGTATGATAGAATTTTGCAAGAACAACAACTTATTCATTACAAATCCTCCCCCCACACACACACAACATAAACGGTGGCTATACACATGGACTTCTCCAGAAGGAGTACACAGGAATCAGATTGACTAGATCTCAGGAAAGTGGCAATGGAGAAATTCAATATCTTCAGCCAAAAAAAGGCCAGGAGCTTACTGTGGAACAGAACATCAACTGCTTGTATGCAACTTCAAGTTGAAGTTAAAGACAATTAAATCAGGTCCACAAGATCCACAATATGACCTTGATTATAACCCTCTTGAATTTAGAGACCATCTGAAGAATAGATTTTATGCATTGAACTCCAATGACTGAAAACCAGAGGTGTTGTGGGATGACATCAAGAACATCATCCACGAGAAAGTAAAGTGTCATTTAAAAGATAAGAAAGGAAGAAAAGACCAAAATGGATGTCAGAAGAGACTCTGAAACTTGCCCTAGAGCAGAGAGTAGCTAAAGCAAATGGAAGAAATGACAAGATGAAAAAGCTGAACAGGAGATTTCAAAGATCACCTTGAGAAAACAAAAACCAAAAAACAAACTCACCCATTGACTCCATGCTGACTCACAGTGACGCCCTGTGGGTTTCCAAGGCAATAAATCCGTATGGAAGTAGATTGCCCAGTCTTCCTTCTGTGGAGTGGCTGGTGGATTTGAACTGCCAACTTTCTGGTTAGCAATCAAATGCCTAGGCATTATGTCCTTAAAGATAGAGTAAATTATTATAATGAAATATGCAAAGATCTTGAGTTAGAAAACCAAAAGGGAAGAACACTCTTGGCATTTCTCAAGTTGAGAGACCTGAAGAAAAACTTCAACCCTCAAGTTTCAATACTGAATGATTCTATGAGCAAAATATTGAATGATGCAGGAAATATCAAAAGAAGATGGACGGAATAATGGAGTCACTGTACCAAAAAGAATTGGTCAATCTTCATCCATTTCAAGAGGTGGCATATGATCAAGAATCAATGGTATTGAAGGAAGAAGTCAAAACTGCACTGAAACAATTGGCAAAGAACATAGCTCCAGGAATTGATGGAATGCCCATTGAGGGGTTTCAACAAACGGATGCTGCAATGGAGATGTCCATTCATCTATGCCAAGAAATGTGGAAGATAGCTACCTGGCCAACTGACTGGAAGAGATCCATATATGTACACATTTCAAAGAAAGGTGATTCAACAGAACATGGAAATTATTGAACAATATCATTAGTATCACCTGCAAGTAGAATCTTGCTGAAGATAATTAAAAAACTGTTGCACACCGTATTGACAGAGAATTTCCAGAAATGCAAGCTGGATTCAGAAGATGATATGGAATGAGGGATATCATTGCTAATGTCAGATGGATCTTGGCTGAAAGCAAAGGATACCAGAAGATGTTTACTTGTATTTTATTTACTATACAAAAACATTCAGTTGTGTGGATCATAACAAATTAAGAATAACATTGAGAAGAATGGGGATTCCAGAACACATAATTGTGCTCATGAGGAACCTGTACATAGACCAGGAGGCTGTCATTCAAACAGAACAGGGTACACTGCACGGTTTAAATCAGAAAGGCTCAACCTCATGGTTGTATCATTTCACGATATTTACTCAATCTGCATACTGAGCAAATAATGTGAGAAGCTGGAGTATATGAAGACCATGGCATCAGGATTGCAAGATGACTCATTAACAACCTGCAATGTACAAATACAACTATGCTTGCTGAAAATGAATATGACTTGAAGCATTTAGTGACGAAGATTAAAGACTATAGTCTTCAGTATGGATTACACCTCAACATAAAGAAAGTAAAAATTCTCACAAATGTACCAATAAGCAGCAGCACAATAAATGGAGAAAAGACTGAAATTGTCAATGATTTCATATTACTTGCTTCCACAATCAACACCCATTGAAGCAGCAGTCAAGAAATCAGATGATGTATTGCATTGGGAAAATCTGCTGCAAAAGACCTCTCTGAAGTGCTAAAGAGCAAACATCCTCTTTGAAGACTATGGTGCACCTAACCCAAACCACTGTGTTTTAAATTGCCTCGTATGCATGTGAGAGCTGGTCAGCCAGTTAGTAAGACTGAAGAAGAGTTGATGTTTTTGAGTTGTGGTTTTGGCAAAGAGTACTTAAAGTACCCTGGACTGCCGGAAGAATGAACAAATGTATCCTGGAAAAAGGGCAGCCAGAATGCTCTTGGAAGTGAGAATGGTCAGACATCATCTTACCTACTTTTGCTATGTGGTCCAAAGGGACCATTCTGTGGAGAAGTATATCATGCTTGGTAGAGGGTCACTGGAAAAGGGGAAGACCCTCAATAACATGGATTGGCACAGTGGCTGCAACAATGGGCTCAGGTATAGCAGGAATTGTGAAGCTGACCAGGAGGGGGCAGTGTTCCACTCTGTTGTGCATAGGGTTGCTATGAGTTGGAGATAACTCCATGGCACCTGACAACAACTATATTATGGTCTTTGGGAGAGTAAAAGTTAATGAGATAATACAGTAATTATATTGCTTTGTATTTTCAGTGTGCTGAATACTCAAATTACAACACATTTCAAACAGATATAAGCGTGTGATTCAATGAATAAAGATTATCATGTTTTTTTATTATTCATAAATTGCAAAAAAAAACACCACCATTTTTCCCCTTTTTTGCAGACCAATTTATATGCTCAACTACAATTTCAACCCTCTCTTCATTTTGATAATCAATCTGTATATTAGTTCCACAGATCTTCATTTTAAACTGTGTAATTGTTATGTTCAGTCTTACCACATATATTTGACATAAGTCAAACCAGAATTGTGGATCATAATTTGACCTGTATCATACATGCCACTAGTGCCCTGTTCAGACCCCCTTTTGTTGCTGGTGCACCTACTCCTTAGCTACTATGAGTGTTGGATGACCGGCCCCTGATGGGAACCCTCACACAGAAATGCCTGGGAAGTCATGCTCCAGTTCACCCCACAGACAGCATGTGGCCAAAAAATTAATGACAAGGGGAAAAACAGGCTGGACAGTTTTTCCAAAGTGGGAAAACTCAGTTGTATCATTCCCACTCCAGGCTTCTCTTGAAATGAAGCAGAGACCAGAGCACACCTATACCCACATCTCTGCTTGGACATTTTCCTGATCTATTCTGTATTCTTCAGTCCCTTATAGGTGCTATACAAGATGCTGTGCTCAGTATGTATATCACTTACACAAGAATACATTTCTTAGGCTTTGTTTTTAGTGAACCTGATCTAAGACAACCTGGCATCTTCATAAAAAAAAAAAAAATCAATTTCAGCTGATACTGAAATCACCCTTTGGTATAAGGTATAATTATGATTTTGCACACTCATTTACAATGAGATTTTTTAAGATAAGGGGTTAGAATACCTTATTTTTTTTTAGGTCCAATCTATTTTGAATTTTAAATCAATTTTTTTTTGCCAATAAAAAAGAAAAACAGAGGCGGGGCAAGATGA
>NW_006921746.1:4628115-4631750 GCF_000298275.1 Orycteropus afer afer | reverse complement strand
AAAAAAAAAAAAAAAAGAAAAACAACTCACTGCCATTAAGTCAACTCTGACTTACAGCGATGCCCGTTGGTTTCCCACGCTTGTAAATCTTTACAGAAGAAGATTGCCTCATCTTTCTTCTGCAGAGCAGCTGGTGGGTTTGAACCACTGACCTTTTGGTTAACAGCCAAATGCCTTAGCCAGTAAACCACCAGAGTTCCTAGAAAATAATAATTAAAATATATTAAAAATATACTTTGAAAAAAGTTGCATTCTTATCTATAAAGGAACAAAATTTAATGTACCCTGACTGTGTGAGTGATAAAATTGAGTAATAAACAGAATTGTCAATTTTTTATAGAACATGTGTAGTTTAATAGTTAGAATCAACAATGAATATGAACAAAATACAAATTGCTTCTTAAACGTGGGTTAAAACTAGTATTTTTCTTTGCTTAAACAATATTGAAGGGTGTCCTTATTGAAAAGGAAATAAGTATGTGCTTGGAGGCTCACAGACAACCATTCATCATTCTCTCATGCAAAGATAGAACTCCTTGCCAGCACACCAAATCCAATGGCAGCTACAGTAGCAGAAAATCAATAGACTGTATTAGAAAACTCAGAGGCTAATCAGAGCCCAATCTCAGGCGTGATGTACTCCAAGAGAAGCATTGCTTTAGGACATAACTCAATTCTCTGAACACCAAAGACTGCAGCTAATTCAAGCATTTAGGGGGAAAATGAGGGTCTTTAAAATATACATTTTGTTCTTTATTGCCTCCCAGAGAAGCTTCAGTGCAGTACTGTAATGAATAATGATAACATACATTCTTAAAAACTGATGTTAGCTTAGTCATTATGCCCAAATAGAATGAGAGACCCTGCTGTGTGAAGCAATGAGATGTCATTAGTAAGCAGAGGATCTGCTAAAAGGAGGATGCATATTGTTACTTGTTAAATGCACTATTAATATATATAAAGGTGAATGACAATTGGCTTTTTACTTTCATTGGCAGCTAATTTTGCTGACATGTTTTAGTTGATCTTAAAGTGTAAGTGAAGATAAATAGACAAATTGAAATTTATCATGTGGCAAATTTCAAGTCATTGAAAATTGACGCTGTATAATAAAAACACATTTGCTTTAATTATTCACATATACAAGGCTCTGAACAATATCTTATCTGAATATTTTGTACCGGTGTAATGTTTTAATCTAGAGAATTCAAAATGCTTTAGAATACATTATCTTGCAATCTTTCTCAATTTTCTCTGGAATAAGTGGAGCATATTCCTAAATCAAGCATTTTTGCAACTGTGGAAATATAGAATTTACACAACAACAGTGTCATCAATACAGGTTTATAATATCATGTCCACCTTCTCTTCTGTATGTATGCATTTTAAATATTCTTAAATGATCAACAAGTCTTTAAGAGTGTATTTGCATTTTTTGGATAAATGTGCTATATCTCAACATGATTCTGAATTGCCTTAAAAAAAAAAAAAAACTAAAATTGAGCATTACAGGGACATTTTTGTTTTTAATGAACTTCTGATTTTATCTTAGTTAGTTCTATACCCTGAATTTAAATTTGTATAAATATTTGCATTTATTCTAATAGATGAAATGTCAAGGTCAATTTGAATCTAATAATTCTAGCAAAATGAAAGTAGCATCACGGAATATAAAGCCCTGCTTGGAAACAAAAGCTAATTAAGATTTTTTTAATACCCCAGAGAGAGAAGTGTGCAGAGAGTAGTCACAGTTGGTTTAAGATTGGCAACTCTGTCGGATGTGACAGCACATTCAGCTCATCCCACGCAGACACAATCCGGCATCTGGGACGATCATTATTAGACTTCACAACTCTTTATGGAAATGTTCCATGTATTAGAGTGCTTACAAAAGCAGGCCTTCTGGAATTATCATAGTTTTATATATTAATAAATGCTTTATCAATATTTATTTATCACTTTACCTCAGAGCTACTGCTATTTTGGCATGCAAAAAGAGTATGCTGTATATAAAGAAATAATGTTTTTTACAATCTAAATATCTTCATCTTCCTTTTAAAAACAAATCTTGTAATTTACAATGCCAAATTTTAAAATTCTGAATGCATTACCTCTGTAGAATAATGCTGGCGAATAAACTCTCATAACTAAAATAAATGATGGGATCTAACTTTAGCACAGAAGTTTGTTCTTAATATTTTACCATTTAGTAATATGGAGATGTCTTGTTTTTTTAAGGTTTTTATATCAGTTTTTCAGACATACATATTTATGTAGAAACCTCAATTCAATATATATGACAAAAATATACTTGACAATTTATTTAAAAATAAATAAATAAATAAGAAAAATACAAATTTGAATTTTTAATGAATAGTTTTCTGGATGGATTCTAAACCAAACCAAACTCACTGCCGTCAAGTCGAATCCAACTCATAGTGACCCTTCCTTGGGTTTCTAAGGCAGTATCTCTACTGAAGTGGATTGCCCAGTGTTCCTTCTGAAGAGTAGCTGGTGGGTTTGAACTGCCAGCTTTTGGTTAGCAGTTAAATACCTTAGGCACTATGCCACCAGAGCTCTTGATGGATTCTAGCATATACTAGAAATGATTGACTCAGATTTTTTTTCTGACTAAGAGTTAATATATTTGGAGTGGCAGTAGAACAGGCACTGTTACTGTGTGATTTTGGCTAAATTACTGCATCTACTGAATGGCAACAACTCCTCACTTATCAACTATCTCATTATCCAACATTTCACATTTATGACTATAGTAAAAAAAGCTACTGTTTGAGTATTTTGTATGTTAACAATTTACATCAGGCAGTAACGAACACCAAGGTGTGAGGCAAGAGTAACACTGGCTGTGATGGTTAAGATTATGTGTCAATTTGCCTGAGCCATGACTTTCAATGATTTGGCAGTTATGTAATGACATAATTTGACAAGTATGCAATTATATAGTCATAGTCCACTTTGTCATCTGATGTGGTCATCCTCCGTTTTCATATAAGGCCACTTTTTGTATAACATCATCTTTGGAACTTAACCATGAGAAAAATATACTACTGTCTCACAGAGTTTCTATAAAAAGTTAATGACACAATGTATATAAGGTAATTTTCATAATGCCTGGCACTAATTTCTTATTACTATTGTTATTATAGTGTTGCTATGAATTGGAATTGACTCTATAGCGACGGGTTTGGCTTTTGGTTTTTATTTTTGTTATCATCATCTTTAATATTCTTAAGGTTGTTATTACTAATAATGAGAAAGTATGGCATAAGGAAGCCAAATATCCAAATCCAAATCAAACCTATTGCCTTTGAGTTGATTGTGACTCATAGAGACCTCATAGGACAATGTACAACTGTCCCATAAGGTTTCCAAGGCTGTGAGTCTTTATAGAAGCTGTCATATATTTCTTCCAAGGAGTGGCTTATGGGTTTGAACTTCTGACCTTTAGGTTAGCAGATGATTGCTTAACCACTGCAACACCAAGATTCCCTCTGATGTCAAATATATTGACGCAGCCACATAAGAACACACATCTCTTAGGTAAGAGCTTCAGTGTCCATTCTCCACAAAGGGAATAATCAAACCTAACATGCCAGATAATATATATATATATA
>NW_006921746.1:4623133-4627937 GCF_000298275.1 Orycteropus afer afer | reverse complement strand
TTGCTTTTATTCTTTTCATGATTTTTTTGCAAAATCATTTGTTTTTTCTTGTTCAATAGAATATTTCCTTCATTAGAACGGCCCTAGAACTGCAAATAACACTGCACAGATTTTACACCTATATCGTCTCAGTTACCACCAAGAGGCAATGATGACTTTTAGAATATTTCTCCAAGTAAATCACATGTTGTTTCATAGTTAAAATACAACTTTTGTCACTTTTCAGTGGGTGCAGAGATTTCTGACTTGAGAACTCTGATTCTACACATTGTTGCTTGTTGTTAGGTGCCATAGAGTCAGTTTCAATTCATAACCACCCTATACACAACAGAAGGAAACACTGGCCAGTCCTGTGCCGTCCTCAGAATTATTGCCATGTATGGGCCCAGCGTTTGCAGCCACTGTGTCAATCCATCTTGTTAAGGGTCTTCTCCTAAGTTTGCTGATTCTCTACCCAAGCATGATATTCTTCTCCAGAGACTAATCCCTTCTGACAACATGGCCAAAGTATTAGAGACGAAGCCTGGACTTTTCTTGCTTCTAAAGAGCGTTCTGGTTGTACTTCCTCTGAGATAGATTTATTAATTCTTTTAGTAGTCCATGGTACACTCAATATTCTTTGCTGCCATCTCAATTCATATGCATCAATTCTTCTGCAATTTTTCTTATTCATTGTTCAGCTCTCACATGCACATGAGGCTATTGAAAATATCATGACTTGGATCAGGCACTCCTTAGTTTTTAAAGTAACATTTTATCTCTTTAATACTTTAAACACTTTAAAGAGGTCTTTTGTTGCAAATTTGCATCTCTTGACTAGTGCTTCCACAGGAGGAGCACTGGTAGCGTAGTGCCTAAGGCACTTGCCTGCTATCCAGAAGACTGGCGATTCAAACCCACTAGCTACTCCTTGGAAAGAAAGTTGAGCAATCTACTTTCCTAGTGATACTGCCTGAGAAATCTAAGAAGGGGTCACTATGAGTCAGGTCTGACTCCAGGACATATAACAACAGCTTCCATAAGCATTGATTGTGGGTATCAGTAAAATTAAATCCTTGACAATTTCATTCTTTTCTCCACTTATCATGATGTTGCTTATTTGTACAGTTGTGAAGATTTTGTTTTTGTTATGTTGAGATGTAATCCATAGTGAAGGCTGTATGTAGTCTTTGATCTTCATCAGTAAGTGCTTCAAGTCTTTTTCCTTTCAGTAAGCAGGGTTGTGAGAGATTTATTGCCTGAGAAATTTCAACTTATTTTAAAAATAATATCTAGCTTTTTGAAGGCATGTATAGCATTCTAATATTTGTAAAAATATGTAAGAAAACACATATATGTTAAAAATATATTTTATATATTTGTTGTTAGTTGCCATTGAGCCCACAAGTCCACCTACTCACTCCCTCTGGGTAGGGCTGTGGCCAAGAAATGACTACAACTTTGCCTCTTGTCAGTTCTACTATATACCTGGAAATTCTTACAGAACATACAACATTGTCTGCCAACTCTATATATGGTCATAGGTACACTCTCTCCTGCATAGATATATCTAATAGTTTAGCCTGTCCATCCATCTATCCACTCATATCAATGTTTGCCTTCACTGACAATGCATGTGCAAAAGGGTTCATCTTTGTTATCTATACCTCTCATGTACCTCTCTGTCTTCCTCTTCCTCAATGCCACCGTGTTGATCACTCACATATGGTACATTTCCCTTCTCTTCACCCAAATCAATACTTATATCTATCTATCTAACAGTGTTCCCTCCCCTCCCACCTCTGATAACTAACAAAGAAAATTTCCTTCCATGTACAAACCTTTCCTTCACTTTTTACATTAACAGACTAATACAATATTTGTCCTTCTGTGATTGACTTAATTTCACTCAGCATTATATCCTCCAAGTTCATCCACTTTATGCAGTGTTTTGCAGATTCTATGCTATTCTTTAGGATTACATAGTATTCCATGGTGTGTATATACCATAGTTTGGTTATCCATTCTTCTGTTGAAGGGTGCCTAGGTTGTTTCCATCTTTTTGCTATTGTAAATAATGCTGCAATGAACATGGGTTTGCATATGCATATCTCTTCTTGTCCTAGCTTTCACTTCTTTAAGATATATACCTAGTAATGGAATTGCTAGTTCAAATGGTATTTCATATTCCAAATTTTTAAGAAGTTGCCATACTGTTTTCCACAGTGGCTGAATCATTTGACAGTCCCACCGGCTGGTAGGAGAGTCCCAATCACTCCACATTCTTAACCAGCATTTGATATTTTCTGTCTTGTTGAACTTTGCTACTAGTGCTGGAGCAAGATAGTATCTCGTTGTTGTTTTGATTTGCAACCCTCTAATGGCTACTGATCCCAGCCACTCCTCGGAAGGAAGGTTGGGCAATCCTACTTCCGTAGTGATACTGCCTCGGAAACCCAAGGAGGGGTCGCTATGAGTCAGGGCTGACTCGACGGCACATAACAACAACAACAACAGTGGCTACTGATCATGAGCATTTCTTTATATGTTTGTTGACCACCTAAATATTCTCTTTGGTGATGTGTCTATTCATGTCTTCTGCCCATTTTTAACTGGATATTTTTTTTGTTGTTGAGGTGTTGGAATTTTCTATAAATTCTAGAGATAAGTTCCTTGTCAGGTATGCCATTGCCAAATACATATATATAGTTGTTTTTTTTTTTTTTTTCTAATCTATAGGTTCTATTTTGACTCTTTTGGAGAAGTCTTTGGAAGCATATAAAAATTCAATTCTTAGAAGGTCTCATTAATCTAGTTTATCTTCTGCTGTTTGTGCATTTTAGATTATGCTTGATAATCTTTTTATGCCACATAGCGTTGTTGTTTTTGTGTGCCGTCCAGTCAAACCTGACTCATCGTGACCCCTTCTTTGGTTTCTGAGGTGGTATCACTAGGGAAGTAGATTGCAGGCAAGTGCCTTAGGCACTGTGCTAGTGTCCCTAAATTTGCCTCTCATTTTTTCTTGAGGAACTTTATAGTTTTATCTTTCACATTTAAGTCTTTGATCCATCTGGAGTTCATTTTTGTGTATGGTGTGAGGTACAGATCTTGTTTTATTTTTCTGCAAATTGATACACAGTTTTGCTAGCACCATTTGTCAAACAGACTATCTCTTCCCCATTTAATGGATTTTGGGCCTTTGTCAAAGATCAGCTGCCCATAGGTCAATGGATATATTTCTGGGTTCTCAGTTCTAATCCATTGGTCTATGTGCCTCTTGTGGTACCAATATGAAGCAATTTTGACTACAGAGGCTGAATAGTAAGTTTTGATATCAGCAGTGTGAGACCTCCTACTTTGTTCTTCTTCTTCAACAATGCTTTGCTTATCCAAGGTCTCTTTACTTTTCAGATAAATTACTGATTGTTTTTTTCCATATCCTTAAAGAAGTTGATGAGATATGTATTAAAATTGCATTGCATCTATAGAATGCTTTGAGTAGAATTGACATTTTCATAATATTCAATCTTCCTGTCCATGAGCCTGGTATGTGCTTCCATTTATGTAGATCTCTTATGGGTTCTTGAAGGTTTTTTTTTTTTTTCCCCCCACAGGTCTTTTGTGTCCCTGGTAAGGTTTATTCCCCAAGTATTTTATTTTTTTGGTAGCTATTTTAAGTGATATTGATTTCCTTATTTGTTTTTCAGCAAATTCAGCAATCTCTTTGCTGGTATAGAGGAATCCAACTGATTTTTGGATGTTGATCTTGCATCCTGCCACTATGCTAACTCTCTCAGTTAGTTAGACTTTTTACTGAGTCTCTCAAGTTTTCTAGATACAGGATCATATCATTAGTAAATAGGGATATTTTGACAACTTCCTTACTGATTTGGATGCCTTTAATTTATCTTTCTTGCTTTATTGCCCTGGCTAGAACTTCCAATACATTGTTGAATAGAAATGGTGATAGACGGCATCCTTGCCTGGTTCCTGTTTGCAAAGGGAATGGTTTCAGTCTCTCTCCTTTGAGAATATAGTTGGGTGTTGGCTTTGTGTATATGTCCTTTTTTATGTTGAGGAATATCCCTTCTATTCCAATTTTGCTCAAAGTTAGTATGAGGAATGGTTGTTGGATTTTATCAAATTTCTTTTCTGCACTGATTGATAGGATCATGTAGTTCTTTTTCTTTGTTTTATTTATTTGGGGATGATGTTGATCATTTTTCTAATGTTGAACTATCCTTGCATATCTGATAAGAACCCCACTTGGTCAAGATGAATTATTTTTTTTACTATGTTGTTGTAATCTGTTGGCTAGGATTTTGTTGGAGAGTTTTGCATGTATGTTCATGAAGGATATTGGTCTGTAGTTTTCCATTTTAGTGATGTCTTTGCCTGGTATTGGTATTATAGTTACGCTTGCTTCATAAAATGAGTTAGGGAGGATTCCATCCATTTCTATGTTTTGGAATAATTTGAGTAGGATTGGTGTCAGTTTTTCTCTGAATGTTTGGAAGAATTCTCCAGTGAAACCACCTGGGCCAGAACATTTTTTTTGTTGATAATTTTTTTATGACCTGTTCAATTTGTTCTTTTGTTATGGTTCTGTTTAAATTTTCCACCTCAGTCTGTGTTAATTTCAGTAAGTTGTTTGTTTCTAGAAATCTACCCAATTCTTTCAGATTTGGAATTTTTTTTTTCTTTTATTTATTTATTTATTGTGATTTGGGTGAAGATTTACAGAGCAAATTCACTTTCCATACAGCAGTTCACATATACTTTTTCTCGTGTCATTGACCACAGTTTACCACAATACAACAGCTCC
>NW_006921746.1:4606460-4618138 GCF_000298275.1 Orycteropus afer afer | reverse complement strand
CCAAGATTATCTTCTGTGTCTGTGTTAATGGGTTTCCCTTTTCTTTGTTGAAGAGAGTGTGTGCAGTCTTTTTGCCTAGTCCGTCATCTTGCCAGAACCTGAGATTTGGAAATTTTATATAGCACAGTTCTTCATGCTGTTGTTGTTGTTGTTAGCTGCTGTTGAGTCATCTCCGACTCATAGAAACTCCATGCACAGCAGAGCAAAACAATACTGAGTCTTTTGCCAGCCTCAGGATCCTTGTTATACCTGACCCCATTGCTGCAGTCACTGTGTAAATCCATCTTGTTGAGTGCCTTCCCCTACTTCATTGAGCTTACACTTCACCAAGGATGACATCTTTCACTAGGGAATGGTTCCTTCTGACAACATGACCAAGTAAGTGAGACGAAGTCTGGCTCTTCTTGCTTTCAAGGAGTGTTCTGGCTGCACTTCTTCCAGGACAGATTTGTCAGGTTTTTTTAGCAGATCATGGTACTCTTAGCATTCTCCAACACTACAACTCAAAAGCATCAACTCTTCTTTGGTTTTCCTTAGTCATTGTCCAGCTCTCACATGTATAAGAGGTGATTGAGAATGCCATGGCTTGGGTTAGGCATATCTTAGTCTTCAAGGAGATATCTTTGTTCTTCATCACTTGAAAGAAGACTTTTGCAGGAGATTTGTCCAATGCAATGCGTCCTCTGATGTCTTGATTGTTGCTTCCATTGGTGTTGATTGTAGAACCAAGTTATACAAAATCCTTGAGAACTTCAATCTTTTCTCCATCCACTGTGCAGCTGTTTATTGGATGAGTTGTGAGGATTTTTGTTTTCTTAATATTGAGGTGTAATCCATATTGCAGACTGTAATCTTTAATCTTCATCAGTAAGTACTTCAAGTCAACCTAACTTTCATCAAGGAAAGTTGTGTCATCTGTGTTTCACAGGTTGTTAATGAGTCTTTCTGCAATACTGATGCCACATTCTTCTTCATATAATGCAGTTTTACAGATAATTTGCTCAGCATACAAGTTGAATAAGCATTGTGAAAGTATACAACCCTGATACACTCCCTTTTTGATTTTGAACCGTGCAGTATTCCCTTGTTATGTTTGAATGACAGCCTCCTGATGTATGTACAGGTTCCTTGGGTGTACAACCAAGTGTTCTGAGATTCCCATTCTTCTCAATGTTATTCATAACTTGTTATGATCCACAAAATCAAATGCTTTTGCATAGTCAATAAAACATAAGGAAACATCTTTCTGGTATTCTTTGCTTTCAGCTAGGATCCATCTAACATCAGCAATGTTATCCCTCAGTTCATGTCCTCTCTGAATCCAGCTTGCATTTCTGGAAATTCTCTGTCAATATTGCTGCAACTCTTTTGGAATTATCTTCAGTAAGATTTTACTTGCATGCAATATTAATGATATTTTTCAATAATTTCCACATTTGGTGGGATCTCCTTTCTTTGGAATGGGTACAAATACAGATCTCTTCCAGTAGTTGGCCAGGTAGCTATCTTCCAAATCTCTCAGCATACCCATGTGAGTGCCTCTCATGGGGCATCTGTTTGTTGAAACATCTCATTGGGTATTCTATCAGTTCCTGAAGCCTTGTTCTTCACTAATTCCTTCAGTGGAGTTTCGACTTCTTCCTTCAGTACCATTGGTTCTTGATCATATGCCACCTCCTGAAATGGATGAACATTGGCCACTTCTCTTTGGCATAATGACTCTGTGTGTTCCTTCCATCTTCTTTTGATACTTCCTTCATCGTTCAGTATTTTGCCTACAGAATCCCTCAATATTGCAACTCAAGGGTAAAATGTTTTCCTCAGTTCTTTCAGCTTGAGAAATGTCAAGCATGTTCTTCCCTTTTGGTTTTCTAATTCCAGGACTTTGCACATTTCATTATAGTAATTGGCTTTGTCTGCTCAAACTGATCTTTGAAATCCGTTCAGCTCTTTTATCTTGTCGTTTCTTCCATTTGCTTTAGCTCCTTTCCATTCAAGGGCAAGTTTCAGAGTCTCTTCTGACATCCATTTTGGTGTTTTCTTCCTTTCTTGAGTTTTTAATGACCTCTTGCTTTCTCCATGGTTGATGTTCTTGATGTCATCCCACAATTCCCCTGGTTTTCAGTCATTGGTATCCAATGCATCAACTTTATTCTTTAAATGGTTTCTAAAGTCATGAGGGCTATTGCCAATGTCATATTTTTGCTCTCAGAAGCTTTTTTTTTTAATTCTCTTCAACTTCAACTTGAAAGTGCATATGAGCAGTTGCTTGTCTGTTCCACAATCAGCTCCTAGCCTTGTTTTGGCAGAAGATATTGAAGTTCTCCATCACCTCTTGCCACAGATGTAGTTGATTTGATTCCTGTGTATTCTGTCTGGTGAAATCCACGTGTATAGTCATCACTTATGTTGTTGAAAAAAGGTACTTGCAATGAATAAGTCATTGGTCTTGGAAAATTCTATCATGCAATCATAAGCATTATTATTATTTTTTTTTTATCACCAAGGCCAAATGTTACATTGGTAATTCTTCTTTGTTTCCAACTTCTGTATTCCCATCACCAGCAATAATCAACACATCTTGATTGCATGTTAGGTCAATTTCAGACTAAAGATGGTAGAAATCTTCAATTTCCTCATCTTTTGTTTTGGTGGTTAGTGAGTAAATTTGAATAACAGTACTATTAACTGGTCTTCCTTGTAGACATATGGATAGTACCCTATCAGTAAGAGTGTTGTACTTCAGGACAGATCTTGACATTATCTTTTTAATTTCTGTTGGTTGTGCTGTGATGTTGCTCATTTTGTTTCTTATTCATGTTATTTGTATTCTCTTCCTCTTTTCGTATGAAATTTGCCAGTAGTTTGTC
Organism: Orycteropus afer afer; assembly: GCF_000298275.1. Classification (NCBI taxonomy): domain Eukaryota; kingdom Metazoa; phylum Chordata; class Mammalia; order Tubulidentata; family Orycteropodidae; genus Orycteropus; species Orycteropus afer. The sequence continues at coordinate 4,615,268 of NW_006921746.1, read as the reverse complement.
AATTTTATTAATTTTTTGAAAAAAATAACTTCTAGTCTTGTTGATTGTTTTTATTGTCTTTCTATTTTGTTTCATTTACTACTGCTCAAATCTTTATTATTTTGTTTCTACTTATGACTGTAGGCTTTTCTTTCTGTTCTTTTTCTAATTGTTGGAGATAATTGGTTTAAAGTGTTGATTTTGGTTCTTTCTTCTTTTCAGATGTGTGCATTTATTGCTATAAATAGGCCTCTGATCTCTGCTTTGGCTGTGTCCCAAGGATTTTAATATGTTGTGTTTTCATTCTCATTTGATTCAAGGAATATTTTTTATTTCACTTTTCATTTATTCTATTACCCAGTCATTCTTAAGGAGGGTGTTGTTCAGTTTCCATGTGTTTGCTCTTTTCCCCACAATTCTGATGATTTTCCTATTTTTAATTTCTAATTTGATAACATTATGATCTGAGAAGATGCTTTGCAATATTTCAATATTTTTAAATTTATTAAGGCTTGCTTCAAGGCCTAACATATGTTCTATCCTGGAGAATGTTCATGTGCACTGGAAAAGAATGTATATTTTGGTGTTGTTGGGAGAAGTGCTCTTTAAATATCTATAAGGTCAAGTTGATGGATTCTATTGTTTAGCTGTTCTGCACCTTTGTTGAGTTCCTACCCAGTTGTTCTGTTTTTCATTGAAAATGTGTATTAAAGTCTCCTACTATGACTGTGGCGTCATCTATTTGCCTTTTCAATTCTGTTAAAGTCTGATTTATATATTTTGGGGCTCTTTCATTGGGTCCATAGATATGTATTATGGTAATATCTTGCTGTTCAATTGATCTTTAATTGTTATATAATGTCTTTCCTTGTCTATTATGGTGGTTTTTGTCTTAAAGTTAATTTTCTCAGAAATTAATTTTGCCATTCCTGCTCTTTTTTGGTTGCCATTTGTTTGATATATCTTTTTCCAACCTTTGATTTTTAGTCCATTTTTGTCTTTGTCTTTAACGTGTGTCTTTTGTAGACAACATATTGATGAGTTATGTTTTCTTATCCTGTCTGCAACTCTCCTTCTCTGGAGTGGAGCATTTAATCCATTGACATTCAATGTAATGATTGACAAGTATGAATTAGTTGTTATCATTTTGTTATGTGTTTTTTCATGGTGTTACTGGTTTCTTTCTTCCGTATCATTTTCTGTGCTGAGCTCATTATGGTGATGAATTATGTTATCATTCCCTTTGATACTATTGTTTTAGTATCTGTTAATTATTTGTGTTTGTCCTCTTTTTTATTGTGATGTGAAGGTTTATCATTTTTCTTTGAGGTTACCCTGTGAATTATGATTTTCAATCTGAGCTTACAACAGTCCGCTCTATCTTGCAACTCTCTTGACTTCCTCACGATTTAGCAGTTCTCTAACTACACTGCTTTTCTCCTCTTTTGGGTTTTTTTTTTTTTTTGTCCTCATTTGCCAATTGATGTCTTTGGTTCCCTGTTTACAATCTTTTAAGCTTATTTCACTTTGGATACTTCCATAGCTGTGTTAATTTCTGGATTATGTCATCTTGTGTATTAACAGTTGGTTATTGTTTGGTATTATTGGTTCTCTGTTCCAAGGACTCCCTTTAGTATCTCTTGTAAGGTTAGTCTGGTTTTAACAAATTCCCTTAATTTCTGCTTATCTGGAATCTCCTAATTTCGCTATGATATTTAAGGGATAATTTTGCCGGATATATAATTCTTGGTTGAAAATCATTCTGTTCAGGGTTTTATATATACTATGTCACTCTCTTCTTGCTTGCAGGGTTTCTGCTGAGAAATCAGAGCTTATCCTTATTGGCTGTGCTTTGTAGGTAACTTTTCATTTTTCCTGTGCTGCTTTCAGGATTCTTTCTTTGTCTTTGGTTTTGATGAGCTTGATGATGATGTATTTTGATGATTTTCTTTTGGATTTTATCCTGTTTGGGATTCACTGGACTTCCTGAATGGATATATTCTCACCTTTCATCATCATATCAGGGAAGTTCTCCTCCAACAAATCTTGGACAATTTTCTCACTGGTTTTCTTTTCTCTTCCTGTTATGGAATTCCAATTGCACATAAGTTATTCTTTTCGATGGTTTCCCACATAAACCTTAGACTTGCTTCATTTTGTTTTGATCTTTTTTTCTGATCAATCACTTTCCAATGAAGTATTCAGGTATTTGTCTTCAATCTCTTTAATTCTGTCTTCCATTGATTTGATTCTACTCCTTTGCCCTTTCAGTATGTTATCTTTTTCTGAAAATTTAATATTAATCTTCTGAAATGCTATCTATAGATTTTCCATTGGTAGATTTTGTATCATTTCTAATTTTTCATTTATTTTTTTCATTTTGTTCTTATATTTTCTTCTGAGATTGTTCTAAGGTTTTGTCTGTATTTTCCTTAATTTTGTCAGTGTTTTCCTTGATCTCTTTCTCAATTCTTTGAAGATACCTAAGTATAATTTTTTGAATTTCTTATCAGGGAGTTCCAGTGCTGCTTCTTCCTCAGGAATGTGTTCTGGGTCTGTATCCTGCCCCCTGGTTTCTACCACTTTATCTTGTTTCTTTGTGTGGACTGTGATGCTCTGTTGTCTCCAAGACATTGTTATGTTGTTGTATTTAGATCTCTTTTTAGTGTTTGTGAAGAGCAGTTAAGAGTGATTCAGGCTGTTCTTGGAGGCCATTTATCATTGGCCAGTTGGTGGAGAAGGAAGAGGTGGCTCTCACTCAATAAGTGGAGCTATAGGAGTTGTGAGTGTGATTGTGTCATATGGGCAGGGTTGCTCTCTCCCAGTCTGTTAGACAAAGATGACAATCATAAAACCATGAGAAAAGTAAAAGCAAGTGGGTAAAAAGAAGACTGCATAAACACACAGGAACAATCACCAAAAAAAGAATTAAAAAATAATAATAAAACCCACAATATCTGGGCTGGGTTAATAAGAGGAAAGACATAGAGTAGGAGAATAATGAAGAATAAAATGGGAAAAATGCAAAAAGAAAAATAAGGTATGGGGATAATCATGAGAAAGAAAAAAAAAATGGGAACCAGGAACAGTGAAGAGAGGAAAAAGCCAACAGCTAAAACCCAAGAAGGGAAGAATAAAGAATAATAATAAAAGGACAAAAAAAGAAATAATAATAATAATAGTAATTTTAAAACAGACAAAGACAAACAAACAAAACAAAACAAAAAAAAATAAATAATAATAATAATAAAGGGGAAAAAAAGTGTGCAGAGCAGAGTACCCAGGTTCTGTTGGAGCACAAAGACTTTGATGGAATTCCTGCCAGCCCAGAATGTGAGTGGGAGTGAGGGATGGCCACATCTCCATTCACCAAGAGGGTGTGAGGTATGAGAGTGTTCTGGTTCCTAGTACTGCTCTGACAAAAATATACCACAAATGGGATGGCTTGAACAAAAAGGATTTCATTCTCCTACAGTTAAGGAGGCTAGAAGTCCAGGTTCAAAGTGCCAGGCTCTAGGGGCAGGTCAAAGCCCCTCAGCTTTGGCTTCAGTTTTGCCTCCTGCTCTCGATACACTGAGGCTAGAGGTTTTTCTTCACTCAGACAGCTGCTGGCTGCTGAGGCTGACAGGCCCAAGGTAGACAAGTAAAAAGACACAGTCCTGATGTTACAAAACCACACGGAAGGCCTTTAATTCAAGTCCATTGAAAGTCCCAAGGTTGGCAGAGCATGGCAGGCTGCTGAATAACAGCACAGCTACAAACAGGGTTCAAGAGTGTCATAAACTAGAGAGTGTTCCCCAAAGCTTCTCCTTATATACAGGAAGCATACCACATCCCTAAGGCAGCTACTCAGCCACTCACAGTAGATTCCACCATGGAGCTGATTACCAGTCTCATTATGGGGAATACTACTACATCCAGCTGCCCAGCAACACAGCCAGGACCAGCTAAGTTGACACATAAACTTAACTACCATAATTCCACCCCTTGTCAACTTGGTATGGGTACAAATCTTCAATGGTTGTCATCTATATAGATCTCCTTTACTGGGTGGCTCTAAACCCCTAGTACCTGAGTGGCAGCTCACCCCCTTGGCCTGGGGGCCCTGTTCCTCTATCTCTTGTGCATGGTATCCCTGACCCCTCTCTCTTGGGCAGTGGCTATGGCTCCATCCCACCGGCCCATATGAATGAGCAGGCTCACACTCCAGAACCAAGTGAAGGTCTAACTCTTTGAAACCTAGGGGCCTATGGTGGTTCCACACCCAGAAGCCATGGTCCTCCCCTTTGAGGCTGAGGCAGCTCTGCTTCCCATTTCCTTGGTTTCTGCTCATTAATGCCAAATTCCCCCCACTCTGCCAGAATTCTTCCTGCCCCAAAGCACTCAGCTTTCTTGCTCCATTGTCAGCAAACCTGCTACTTCATTTCACACCTGTCTCTTCTACCAATTAATGCCTGAAGGCAACCCAGTCTACCAGGAAGCCACCTACCCAAAGGCATCCAGCTTTCTCCTCTGTGGGCTGATAAAGCTGTCGCTGTCTCATGCTGGTTCTCTCAGCTCTGCTCTTGCTGGCTCTGTTCCTGCCATTTCTCATGCCACATGCCAGGGTCTCTCTGCCAGGGTCTTGGGTCAAGGATGGACTCCACTCTTGTTCTACATTTTAGGTATCTGTCAGAGAAGCACTCCACTCTCTCGGTATCATATTCTGTTCTGGATAACTAGTGCCACTCTGATGGGAATATACCACAAACAGGATGGCCATAACAAACAGGAGTTTATTCTCTTATAGTTCAGGGGGCTAGAAGACTGAGTTCAAAGTACCAGGTTCTAGGGGCTAGGTCAAAGCCTCTCAACCTTGAGCTTCAGCTCTTTCTCCTGCTACCAGCCCAGTGAAGCTAGAAGCTTTTCTTCACTCAGACAGCTCCTGGCTGCTGAGACTGAGAAGCCCAAGGTTGACAAGTGAGAAGTCACAGTCCCAATGTTACCAAACCACATGGAAGCCATTAATTCAAGTCCATTAAAAGTCCCAAGGTTGGCAGAGCATGGCATGAGTAATGACACAGCTACAAGCAGGGTTCAAGTGTGCCATAAATGAGAGACTGTTCCCCACACCTTTTCCTTATATAGAGGAAACAGAGCATAACTCTAAGGCAGCTACCTGGCTGCTCACAGTAGATTCCGCCATGGAGTGGATTACCAGTCTCATTGTGGGGACTACTAATTCAGCTGCTCAGCCACTCAACCAGGCCCAGCCAAATTGACACACAAACTTAACTACCACAAAGAGTAACCAGAGGAATATCACACCTTTCTAGTTGTTTGTGTCTGGAATGTCCTTGAGGTCCCCAGCAAGTGGAGCCTATTCTTAGATCCCTGTGATCTGAGAGAATGCTGTCACTTTAAATATCCAAAATGGTTGAGACAGTAGTAAACATTCAAAATGACTGCACCCTCCAGACAGGCAAAAGTTTACAACTCAGCCCATCTCCCTCTTTGCTGCTTCCCCTTTTATTCACCAGCCACCAGTGCAGTCCTCTGTGTAGCCCCTGGCTAAACCAAAAAAAAAACTCATTGCCACTGAGTCAGCTCCAACTCATAGAGACCCCTCCTTGGCTTTTTGAGGCAGTATTACTACGGAAGTAAATTGCCCAACCTTTCTTCCAAAGAGTGGCTGGTGGGTTTGAACCATCAGCCTTCTGGTTAGTAGTCAAATGCCTTAGACACTACGCCACCAGACTTCCCAGCCCTGGCTAGCAGACCCAATTTTTAGTTTAATTCTTAGTTCCTAATACCATTTGGCAATATTCAAGCTATCCATGTGGTCACGATTGTCAACAGACTGCAGCTTTGTATGTCTCTCTTCCTGGTGATTGCATGCAGGTTCTTCTATTAGTTGGAGTTTAGTTCACTCTGTATCCTTCCTTTCAAAGTTCGGGGCTCCAGGATTATCTTCTATATCTGTGTTAATTGGTTCCCTGTTCCCTGTTGAAGAAGGTCTGTGTAGTTTGTCTGCCTATTCCTCCATCTTACTGGAACTCTTATTTTCATTCTTGAAGCAAATGTTCCTTTACCTGTATTTATTTATTTACTTTTCCCCTGAGACTGCTATTCCATATTTCCCACTGCTAGGAATGTCTTTGTATCTAAATGTCCATTACGCCTATCAGAATTAGACAATCTAAGGCCAGAATCTCTTAAGATCTGTGTAGTCTTTTCCACAGATACCAGGAATTGATATAGCAACAGGAAAGACAAATTTAATCAACTTTGGTAGAATTTTAAGACATTTTTTTTTTACTCTAAACATTAATATACTACAATATGAAGATCTATTCTCTAATCTCCTCCTAGTTCTCTCATTATATCACTTATAATCCACAACCCACATGTTTTAGCAAAGACACAGAGCCTTATCTTCTGATATCCATATTATTAATGTTGATTTATACTCTAAAATTATTAAATCATACTCAGTATATAATTAAGAAATGTTTTAGATATAACTAATGAAAATAAAATTTAAGCACAATAGATAATTTTCTGGCTTATATAACTTGGAAGTTTACAATGCATCTGGTTTCAGCTACTACTGGATTCACAACACTGATGATGTCAGGATTATGTTTTTCTCATACTCAAACTATCTATATGGATCATGAGAAGGCTACTTGCAGAACTAGACTCATTGTAACAGCTTATCAGTGCCACTGGGAAAATTAAATTTTATTTCAATGCAAGAATGTCTTTAGAACTCTGCTTTGTTTAATTTTGTCACAAATATTTATTGAGGAAATGAATTATTTTCCCTCAATCAGTCACTATTGCTAAGGAATGATAAACTCAGATTTGCCAAGCCTGTATAACAATCACAGCATTTTAAGTAGGGAATGGCAAGATCAGTTCAATTTGATGATTAAGAAGAAGTTCCACAAAGATGAGAAGAAAAAAAGGGAAGAATGGTTGTTAAATATCCCAAAACAATAAATATCAACCCACTGGCCACTCCTCGGAAGGAAGATGGGGCAATCTACTTCTGTAGTGATACTGCCTCAGAAACCCAAGGAAGTGTTGCTATGAGTTGGGTCCGACTCCATGGCACATAACAACAACAACATTATTATAAGAAATATGTTATAAAAAATATCAAACACCAAACCAAACTCATTACCATCAAGGCAGTCCCGAATCGCAGCAACCCTCAGTGGGTTTCCAGCCTAGGACACTTGACTGCTACCAGAAGTCTGGAGGTTCAAACCCTCCAGCCACTCCTCGGAAGGAAGATGAGGCAATCTACTTCCATAGTGATCCTGCCTCGGAAACCCAAGGAGGGGTCTCTATGAGTCGTGTCTGACTCGACAGCACATAACAACAACCCAACAACATCTCTATGGAAGGAGATTGCCCAATCTTTTTTCTGAGGAGTGACTAATGGGTTTGGATTTCCAGCCTTCTGGTTAGCAGTCAAATGCTTTAGGCACTACACTACCAGAACAACACCCAAATATCCATCAACAGAAGAATGAATAAACAAAATGTGATACATACATATAAGGGAATATTAATCTTTCATGAAGAATAATTAATCCACAAGATGTACAAACCTTTAAAATGTTATGCTGAATGAAATTAATCTCCAAAAGAACGAATATTGCATGATATCACTAATAGGAAATATCTAGAATAAGAAAAGGTATAGTAATTAGGGGAGCTCTGGAGGCTTAGTGCCTAGGGCACTTGACTGCTAACCAGAAGGCTGGCGTTACAAACCCACCAGTCACTCCTCTGAAGGAAGGTTGGACAATCCACTTCCATAGTGATACTGCCTCGGAAACCCAAGGAGGGGTCGCTATGAGTTGGATCCAACTCAATGGCAATGTGTTTGGTTTTGGTTTAGAGCAATTAGAATTTAATAGTAGTTAGTAAAAGGTGAGAGACATAAGAAGGGAGGAATCATTGTTTTGGTAGCATAATTTTTGTTTATGGGCATGGAAAATTTAGCAATGAATACTGGTGATGGTTGTACAATGTGAATGATGAAATACATTTTATTGAATTCAATATATGAAAAATTCTGAATTGGCAAATTTTGTGTTCCTTATATTTCTATAACAGGATTTTTTTTTTTTTTTTAATTTCTAATAAGGGAGTTCCAGAAAGATGGTGGAATAGGCAGACAAGTTACACAGACCCTCTGCAACAAAGCAATGAGAAACCAATGGAAACTGATACAGAAGATGATCCTGGGATCCTGAACTTTGAAGAGAAGGGTAAAGGAATAGATTAAATACCAATTTGTAGAAGAACATGAATGAAAACAATGAGTAAGAAGAAAAATGGTGTTGGGGACTGCTGGCTGTCCTGAGGGCACAGCCATTTTGAATATTTCCCAGTAGCAACTTAAGAATTGGCTCCATTCACTGGGGCATGGACAAGGAATGTATTTGTATCTGACAATCAGAAAGGAAAACAGTGATGGAGGAAACAAACAGATGTATGGACTGCTAGCAGCTGTCTTGAGGGAGGAGCCAGTTTGAATATTTGCAAGTAGCAGCCATGGCTATTTTGAATATGTGCAAGTGGTGTTCTTACCTGGACAGGGGCCTAAGTATATTTGCTGAGGAGAGCATGGGGAAGGTCACTGGAGGTTGATGACTAGAAATGTATGATATTCCCCTTGTTACTCTTATACCCCACACCCTCTTGATGAACCAGAGGTGTGGTCATCCCCAGCCACTACCTACCTTCTTGATCAGCAAGAATCCCATCCCTGTCTGTACCCTGAAAGAGCCTGGGTATGGTGCCCTGCCCCCAAAGTTTTTTTTTTTTTTT
>NW_006921746.1:4602949-4606201 GCF_000298275.1 Orycteropus afer afer | reverse complement strand
TTTACATTTATTGCTTTAAATTGGTCTCTGATCACTGCTTTCCCTGTGTCCCAAATATTTTTCTATGTTTTGTTTTCATTCTTGTTTGACTCAAGGAACTTTTTAATTTATTTATTTTTTTATTTCTCCTACTACTCAGTCATTTTTAAGGAGAATGCTACTCAGTTTCCGTGTGTTTCCTCTTTTTCTGTCGATCTTCTTATTCTTGTTTTGTAATTTTATAGCATTGTGATCTCAGAAGATGCTTTGCAGCATTTCAATGTTTTTAAATTTATTAAGGCTTGCTTTGTCTATCCTTCATTTTTCTTTATGAGATTGATATTCTGTTATATGTATGTATCACATCAGTCTATCCTGGAGAATGTTCCATGTGCACTGGAAAAGAATGTATATTGTGCTGTTGTTGGGTGAAGTGCTCTGTAGATGTCTATAAGGTCCAGTTGGTGGATTGTATTGTTTAGCTCCTATGCATCTTTCTTGAGTTTTTTTCCAGTTGTTCTATCTTTGAAAATGGTGTATTAAAGTCTCCTTCTATGACTGTGGAGTCATCTATTTGTCTTTTCAATTCTGTTAATATCTGATTTATGTATTTTGGGGCTCTTTCACTGTGTGTACAGATATTTATTATTGTTATGTCCTCTTGTTTAGTCGATCTTTAATCATTATATAATGTCCTTCCTTGTTTCTTATGGTGGTTTTTGTCTTAAAGTCAATTTTAACAGACATTAATATTGGCACTCCTACTCTTATGGTTGCCATGTGCATAATATATCTTTTTCCAACCTTCAATTTTTAATCTATTTTTGTCTTTGTCTCTAAGGTATGTCTCTTGTAGACAGCATATTGATGGGTTATGTTTTCTTATCCAGTCTGCAACTGTCTCTTGAGTGGTGCATTTAATCCATTGGCATTCAGTATAATTATTGACAAGTATGAATTTATTGCTGTTATTTTGTTATGTTTCTTTTTGTGGTGTTGCTGATTTCTTTGTTCAATATAATTTTTCTGTGCTGATCTCATTTTTTTATGAATCATTGTAACACTTCCTTCATTGCTATTGTTTTAGTGTTTGCTAAATATTTGTGCTTTTCCTCTTCTTTATTTTGATATGAAGGTTTATCATTTTTCTTTGAGGCTTCCCCTGTGATTTATAGTTTTCATAGCAAGTTTAGAACAGACTGTTCTATCTCGTAATTTCTTGACTTCCTCACCATTTGGAAGTTCTGTAACTATACAACCTTTTTCCTTCTCTTATTTTTTAATTGTCCTCATTTGTTAATTGATATCTCTGCTTCCCTGTTTACAATCTTGTAAACTTACTTATTTTAGATGTTTCCATAACCAGGTTGGTTTCTGGGTTATGTAATCATGTGTGTTAATGGTCGATTGTTATTTGCTGTTGTTGGTTTTGGTTTTCTGTCTAAAGGACTCCCTTTAGCATCTCTTATAAGGCAGGTCTGGTTAAAAAAAAAAAAAAAAAAAAAAAATCCCTTAATTTCTGCTTATCTGGAAATGCCCTGATTTCACATTTATTTTTGTGGGACAATTTTGCTGGTTATATAATACTCTGGTGGCATAGTGCCTAAGGCTTTAACTATTAACCAGAAGTATGGTAGTTCAAATTCACCATCTTCTCCTTGGAAGGAAGACTGGACAATCTGCTTTTGTGGAGATACTGCCTCAGAAACCCAAGGAGAGGTCACTATGAGTCAGATAAAACTCAACAGTATTGATTTTTTTTTTTTTTTTGGGGGGGGGTATATAATGCTTGGTTATATATTCTTTTTGTTTCAGGACTTTATATATACCATCCCATGGCTTTCTCATCTGCAAGATTTCTGCTGAGAAATCAGAGCTTACTCTTATTGGTTGACCTTTGTGGGTAATTTTTCATTTTTTCTTTCTGTTTTCAGGAATCTTTCTTTGTCTTTGTTTTTGGTGAGCATGATGATGATATGTCTTAGTGGTTTTCTTTTGGGGTGTATCTTGTTTGGGGTTTGTTGGACTTCTTGAACAGATGTCTTCTCATTTTTCATCATATCAGGGGAATTCTCTTCCAAAAAATCTTTGGCAATTTTAACTATGGGTCTATTGGTCTCTTTTTGTTCTAGAATTCCAATTAAACATTGGTATTCCTCTTGATTGTATTCTATATGAACCTTAGACTTTCTTCATTTTGGTTTGATCTTTTTTTTTTTTTTTCTGATTGATCCCTTTCCAAAGAAGTAGTGAGGTATTTGTCTTCAATCTCAATAATTCTGTCTTCCATTCATTCAATTCTACTCCTTTGCCCATTCAATGTGCTATCTATTTCTGAGAATTTAGTATTAATCTTCTAGATTTCTATCTATAATTTTTGTATCATTTCTAACTTTTCATTAATCTTGTAATTTTGTTCTTGTATTGTCTTCTAAAATTGTTATAAGGTTTTCTCTGTGTTTTCCTAAATTTTATCAGTGTTTTCCTTGATCAATCTCCTAGACATTTTACACCTAAATATAATTCTTCTGAGTTCCTTATCAGAGAATTCTAATGCTTCTTCTTCTTTAGGGATGTGATCTGGTTCTGTATCCTGGTCCCTTGTTTCTACTGCTTTATTTTGCTTCTTTGTGTGGACTGGGATGGTCTGTTTACTCTGAGACATTGTAATATTTTTGTGTTTACATTTCATTTATGACAATATATTGACATGATTTACCCAAGATTTTCATTTCCTTTGCTTTACTTGGATGTATCTGGGTAAGCAGGGTATTGTGCTCCTCTAGTTCCTCACTGGTGACACTTATTCACTCATTACCTGTTCCTTTTCCAGTCATGATCTTCCAACATGTCTATACTATCCTCAACAAGTGGAGCCTATTTTTAGGTCCCTGGAATCTGAACAAGAATGTGGCCACTTTAAATATCAAAAATAGCTGTTAGTTATAAACATTCAAAATTGCTGAGCCCTCTGAATAGACAAAAGCCCACATCTCAGTTTGCCTCCTTCTTTGCTGTTTCCTTTTTCAGTCATCAGCCAACAGTGCAATTATCCATGCAACACTTGGTGAGCAGCCAATTTTTTGGTTTATTCTCATGCCCTAAGACCACTTGAAAATATTCAAATGTCTATGATGTCAGGAGGTCACTAGTGCTCAGACGGCTCCCTTGCTACCATCCCAAGAGGGACCAGTTCTCCGGGAGCAAGGTAAGCACAGGCGGGCTGGTGCTTACTCACTGATCTGCACTGAACACTTTCCCTTGTTACCCTCC
>NW_006921746.1:4592020-4599029 GCF_000298275.1 Orycteropus afer afer | reverse complement strand
CAAATAGAGGAGCACAGTACCCTGCTCACACAGATATATCAAAACAACATAAAGGAAAAAAAAAATCTTTGGTGAATCACAAAAACATATATCCACATATTAAACATAAACACAACACCACCACAATGTCTCAGAGATTAAAGGTTATCACAGTGCACACAAAGAAGCAAGATAAAGCAATAAAAATAATGGACCTGTATATAGACCCAGAAAACATCCCTGAGGAAGAAGCAGCATTTGAACTCCCTAATAAGGAATTCAAAAGAATTATATTTGGGTGTCTTTAATGAATTGAGGGAGAAATCAAGGAAAACACTGACAAGATCAACGAAAACACTGGAAAAATTAAGGAAAACACTGACAAAACTTCAGAATGATTTAGGAAAACAATACAAGAACAAATTCACCAAATTAAAAAAATAATAATAGAAAAAATACAAAAACAACAAATAGTAATTAAAAAGATTAATACTAACATTTCAGAAATAAGTAATACATTGAAGGAGTAAAGGAGTAGAATTGAATCAATAGAAGACAGAATTAATAAAATTGAAGACAATTACCTCAATACTACTTTTATAAGGGATCATTCAGAAAAAAAAAAAAAAATCTCAAAACATAATGAAGACAGCATAAGATTTATATAGGATTCCATCAAGAGGAATAACTTACATGTAATCAAAATTCCAAAACAGGAAGATAAAAATAAAACCACAGATAAAATTGTCAAATATTTGTTGTAAGAGAATTTCGCTAACATGAAGAAAGACAAGAATACATCGATTAAAGAAGTTTGACGAACCCTGAACAGGATAGACTTGGAAAAAAAAAAAATCACCAAAACATATCATCAAAGTCAAAAGAAGAAAAGACAAAGAAAGAATCCTGAAAGCAGCACAGAAAAAACAAAAAGTTACCTACAAAGGGTAACCAATAAGGCTAAGCTCTGATTTCTCAGCAGAAAACATGTAGGCAAGAAGGCAATGTGATAATATATATAATCTCTGAAAGAAAAAAAATTTCCAACTGACAATTATATACCAGCAAAATTATCCCTCAAATGTGAGGGTGAAATTAAGACATTTCCAGATAAGAAAAAGTGAAGGGAGTTTGTTAAAACCAGATCAATGTTACAAGAGATGCTAAAAGGAGTCCTTCAGACTGAAAACCCACAACAGAAAACAACAACTGATGATTAACACACCTGATAGCATAACCCAGAAACCAACCCAGTATTAGAGGTATCCAAAGTATGATAAGCCTACAAAACTCTAAACAGGGAAATAGGCATTAATTGGTAAATGATGATAACTACAGACCACAAGGGAATAAATATTGTAGTTAAGTACTTCTAAATGTAGTTACAGAACTTTCAAATGGTGAAGAAGTCAAGAAAATTGTAAGATAGAACAGACTATTTTAACTTGGGAAGAAAATAAAATCACAAGGTAAACTCAAAGAAAAATAATAAACCTTCACATCAAAATGTGTCACAGGACAAGCACATATTCTTAGCAAATACTAAAATAATATCAACAAAGGAGATAACACAATTCATAAACAAAATGAGCTCAACACAGAAAATTACATGGAACAAAGTAATCAGCAACACCATGAAAAACACATAACAAAATGGCATCAATAAATTCATTCTTGTTGATAATTACACTGAATGTCAATGGATTAAATGTACCACTCAAGAGAGGGAGAGTTGCAAACTCAAAAAGAAAAGATGACCCATCAATATGCTGTCTACGAGAGACTCACCTTAGAAACAAAGACAAAGATAGACCAAACATCAAAGGTTGGAAAAAGATGTAACAAGCAAATGACAACCAAAATAAGGGCAGGAGTGGCAATATTAATTTCTCATAAAATAAACTTTAAGACAAGAATGACCATAAGAGACAAGGAAGGACATTATATAGTGATTAAAAGATGAGTTGAGCAAGAGGACACAGCCATAGTAAATATCTCCACACCCAATGAAAGAACCCCAAAATACACAAAACAGACTTTACCAAAACTGAAAAGACAAATAGATGACTCCACAGTAATACTGAAAAAAACAAACTCACTGCCATCGAGTTGGATCCAACTCATAGAAACCCCTTCTTGGGTTTCCAAGGCAGTATCACTATGAGAGTAGATTGTCCAGTCTTCCTTAGGAGACCTTACTACACCAATTTCAGTAAGAGATAGAGTTGGAAAGAAACTCAACAAAGATGAAGAAGAACTAAACATGACCAACCCACTTGACCTTACAGAGCTCTACAGAGCACTCTACCCAGCACCAGAATATACATTCTTTCCCAGTGCATATGGAACATTCTCTAGAATAGACCATACATTAGGCCACAAAGCAAGTCTGAATATATTCAAAAACATTTAATTACTGCAAAGCATCTTCTCATATCACAATGCTATAAAATTAGATGCCAACTGTAGGAAGACCAAGAGAATAAGAGCAAACACATGGAAACTGAATAACACCCTCCTCAAAAATGATTCGGCAGTAAAAGAAATAAAAAATGAAATTAAAAAATTCCTTGAATCAAACAAGAATGAAAATACAACATATCAAAATCTTTGGGTCACAGCAAAAGCAGTGATCAAAAGCCATTTATAGCAATAGATGCATACATCAACAAAGAACAAAGAACCAAAATCAACAACTTAACCCAATATCTCCAACAATTAGAAAAAGAGCAGCTTAAAAAAAAAAAAAAAAAAAAGCCTGATGTCACCAGAAGTAAAGAAAAAATAAAGATTGGGGTGTAAATAAATGAAACAGAAAATAGAAATTAGGAAAAACAAACAAGACTAGAAGTTGGTTATTTGAAAATATTAATAAAATCAACAAACCACTGAAAACTTAACAAAGGAAAAAAAGAGATGCAAATAACATGAATAAGAAACTAAATGGGTGATGTCACAATAGAACAAACTTAAATAAAAAGAATATCAGGATACTATGAATAACTATACTCCATCAAATTTGAAAACCTTGAAGAAATGGACAGATTTTTAGAAACACACTGCTTACCTAAACTAACAGACTGAGATAGAAAATTTGAACAGACCCATAACAAAAGAAGAAATTGAATGGGTCATAAAAAAATTTACCAACAAAAAATTCCTGGCCCAGATGGTATCCCAGAAGAATTCTACCAATCATTCAGAGAAGACCTGACACCAAGCCTACTCAAACTATTCCAGAACATCAAAAGGGATAGAATCCTCCCAAATTCATTTTATGAAACAACATAAACCTGATATCAAAACCAGGCAAAGGCATCACTAGAAAGGACAACTACAGATCAATATCCCTCATGACTATAGGTGCAAAAATTTTCAACAAAATCCTAGCCAAAAGATTTCAATAATATGTCAAATAAAATGATATATCATGACCATGTGGGAGCCATACTAGGTAGACAAGGATGGTTCAACAGTACAGAAACAATCAATGTCATCCATTACATAAGTAAAATAAAGGACAAGAATCACATAATCATATCCATACATGCAGAAAAGGCATTTGATAAAATCCAACACTTATTCCTGATAAAAACGCTCAAAAAAAAAGAAATAGAAGGGAAATTCCTCGACATAATAAAGGGTATACATGCAAAACCAACAGCCAATATTATTCTCAATGGGGAGAGACTGAAACCATTATCCTTGTGAACAGGGACCAGACAAGGATTCCCTCTAACCACTTCTATTCAACATTGTATTGGAAGCCCAAGCCAGGGAAATAAGGCAAGAAAGGAAAATAAAAGGCATCCAAATTTGTAAAGAAGAAGTGAAACTATTCTTATTTGCAGATGATATGATCCTATACGTAGAAAACCCAAGAGACTGAACAAGAAAACAACTGGGACTTATTGAAAGATTTAGCATAGTGGCAGAATACAACATCAACATACAAAAATCAGTTTGATTCCTCTACGCCAACAAACAAGTCTCTGAAAAGGAAATAAGGAAATGAATACCATTTACAACAACTACCAAAAAGATAAAATACTTGGGAATAAATCTTATCAGGAACACAAAAGACTATAGAAGGAAAACTACAAACCACTACTTCAAGAAACTATAAAACATCTACATAAAGGGAAGAACATACCATGCTTATGGATAGGAAGACTGAACATTGTGAAAATGCCAATACTACCCAAAGCAATCTATACTTTCAATGCAATCCCAATGCAGAATTCATCAATATTCTTTAAAACATGGAAAAAACAATCATTACTTTTATATAGAAAGGAAAGAGACCTTGGATAAGGAAAGCACTACTGAAGTGAAAAAACAATGTAGGAAGTCTCACATTCCCAGATATCAAATCCTGTTTCACAGTCACAGTTGTCAAAACAGCCTGGTATTGGTACAATGACAGATACATAGACCAGTGGAACAGAATTGAGAACCCAGAAATAGATCAATTCACTTGGTTACCTGATCTTTGACAAATGGCCAAAATCCATTAAATGGGGAAGAGATAGTGTCTTTCACAAATGGTGTTGGCAAAACTGGATATCCATTAGCAGAAAAATGAAACAAGATCCATATTTCACACCATACACAAAAACAAACTCCAGATGCATCAAGGACTTAAATGTGAAAATTAAACTATAAAGGTCATCAAAGAAAAAATAGGGGACAATTTAGGGGCCCTAATTTATTTTATCAATAGACTATCAAGCATAACCCAACATGCACAAAGAGCAGAAGATCAACTATGTGATTGAGACCCCCTAAAAATTAAATTCTTATGTGCATCAAAAGACTTCTCAAAAAAAAGAGTAAATAGAGAACTTACAAAATGGGAAAAAATATTTGGCAAAAACATATCTGACAAAGGACTTATCTCTAAAATTCATAGAAAACTCCAACATTCCAACATCAAAAAGACAAACAATCCAATTAAAAAATGGGCAGAAGACATGAACAGAAACTTCCCCAAAGAAGATATTCAGGAACCCACATACACATGAAGAAATGTTCACCATCATTAGCCATTAGAGAGATTCAGATCTAAATAACCATGAGATACCATCTCACCTCACCACAAATAGGCAAGTTCAACAAGACAGAAAATAACAAATACTGCTGATGATATGGAGACATTTGGCCTCATACACAGCTGGCGAAACTGTAAAATGTGGAAATCAATGTGGTGATTCCTTAAAAAGTGGGAAATAGAAATATCATTGATCCAGCAGCCCCAATACTATGTACACATCCTAAAGAAGTGAGGCAGAACATGAATAGATATATGCATACTCCTGTTCATTGCAGCACTATTCACAATAGCAAAGCGATGGAAACAAACTAAGTGCCTATCAACAGAGAAATGGAAAACCAAACTGTGGTGCATACACACATTGGTACATATATACAATGAAAGGCTAAAGCATAATGTAACATCTGCAAAACAGCTCATAACATGGATAAACTTGGAGAACATTTTTGTGTTGTATACCGTCGAGTAGGACCGACTCATAGCGACCCTTCCTTGGGTTTCCGAGGCAGTATCACTACAGAAGTAGATTGCCCCATCTTCCTTCCGAGGAGTGGCTGGTGGGTTTGAACCGCCAGCCTTCTGGTTAGCAGTCAAGTGCCTTAGGCACTATGCTACCAGAGCTCCTGGAGAACATTATGCTGAGTGAAATAAGTCAATCACAGAAGGACAATGTTTTGGTTACCTAGTGCCACTCAACTGGAATATACTACTGATGGGATGACTCTAACAAACAGGAGTTCATTCTTACAGTTTGGGAAGGCTTGAAGCCTAAGTATAGAGTGACACATTCTAGGGGCTGGGTGAAAGTCCCTCAACCTTGGGCTTCAGCTCTGCCTCTTGCTCCCAGCCCACTGAAGCTAGAGGCTTTTTTTTCACTAAGGCAGTTGCTGGCTGCTGAGGCTGACAAACTCAAGGTTTACAAATGAAAAAGTACAGTCCCAATATCACCAAACTACAAGGCAGGCCATTGATTCGAGTCCAGAAAAAGTCCCAAGATCAGCAGGGCAACATGGCAGGCTGCTGAACAATGACTTGGCTACATGCAGGATTGAAGCGTGCCATAAGCTGCAGACCATTCTCAATGCTGCTCCTTTTATACAGGAAGCAGACCACATCCCTAAAGCAGCTACTCAGCTGCTCACAGCAGATTCCAGAATGGAGTTAATTGATAGTCCCATCGTGGGGACTACCCCTGCCCATCCACTCAAAATCAGGCCCAGCCAAGTTGACATATAACCTTAACTGCCACAGACAAATATTGTATTAGTTTATTATTGCAAAAAGTCAAGGAAAGGTTTATAGTTGGAAGGAAATTTTCTTTGTTGCTTACCAGGGATGGGAGGAGAGTAGAGGGAAAATTTCTATATAGGTTGAAAAAAAATACATCCATATATATGTGTGTGTGTGTTATGTGCCGTCAAGTCGGGCCCAACGCATAGCGACCCCTCCTTGCGTTTCCAAGGCAGTATCACTAAGGAAGTAGATTGCCCAACCTTCCTTCTGAGGAGTGACTGGTGGGTTTGAACCACCAACCTTTGGGTTACCAGTCAAATGACTTAGGCATTATGCAAACAGAGCTCCTTACATATGTCAGGGATAGGAAGGAGGGGGAAAAGGGAAGCTTTTGTTTTGCAACATTGAGTTTATGCTAATGGTGGTGGAAAATTTTTGAGAAGCATAGCAATAATGGTGGCACAACATGAAAAATGTCATTAATGTCCCTGAGTTGTAAATGTGAATATTGCTATGTTGGTGAATGTCTTGTTGTGTATGGTTTCACCACAATAAACATTTTTTTTTTTTTTTAATATTAAGTGAATTTTAAATAAAGGAAATTATCTTAGATAATTTGTGTGAGCCAAATTCAGTCAGTTGAAATGCCTTAAAAGTAGAATGGATGTTTTCTTGAAGAATAAGAAATTCTACCTGTGGAATCAGAGGTAGAATTCTACCTGTGGAATCAGAGGTAGAATTCTA
>NW_006921746.1:4569547-4591905 GCF_000298275.1 Orycteropus afer afer | reverse complement strand
ACCTGTGGAATCAGAGGTAGAATTCTACCTGTGGAATCAGAGGTAGAATTCTACCTGTGGAATCAGAGGTAGAATTCTACCTGTGGAATCAGAGGCATCAGCTCTTGTCAAGAGTCCAAGACTGATTCTCAGGACACCTGTTCTTATGTATTGGGGATGTAACTTGTCAGCCCCCACTATCACATAAGCCAATTCCTTATAATAAACATGTTAAATATATATATATATATATATATATATATATATCCTATTGGTTCTGATTCTCTGCTTTAATGCTGGTTGATATAGATCTTTGTGCTAAAAGTGGTTCTGGAGGACAAAACACTAAAATGAGTTTTCTGAATTTGTTCTTGGTTTTACTTTTTAAATAAAAGTTTTTGGGTAACTTTGTGGATAAAAATAAGTGTGAATCTAATCCCCAAGATAAATAGATTGGTCCAGTTCCCCACTTTCATTTCTCAATCATTTCTGACCATATGCCCAGGTGGTGTGCTCTCTCTGGCCTTAGTCACCCAAAGCTAGACAGATCTTGCAGTTTACAATGGTAAAGATGGTATACCGTTTAGACCGTCAAATAGTCAGATGGAGCTCTGGTAGCATAGTGGCTAAAGCACTTGACTGCTAACCAGAAGACTGGAGGTTCAAACCCACCAGCCACTCCTCGGAAGGAAAGTTGGGCAATCCTACTTCCGTAGTGATACTGCCTCGGAAACCCAAGGAGGGGTCGCTATGAGTCGGGGCTGACTCGATGACACATAACAACAACAAGACACAAGTTTAGGAGTCCACACGATACCCTCACTTCCAGCTGCTTTCTCTTGTCCTTTAGGTTTGATAATTCACTGGAACAACTCACAGAATGCAAGGAATATACATTATTTATGATTACAGATTTATTATAGCAAAATTATATAAATTAGGATCATGATAAGAAAGATACATGGACGAGGTCTGAGAGGGTTTCCCAATATGAAGTGTCTGCATCTCACAAAAGTTATGTCTCCTTCTCTTCTCCAACCAGGAAGCTATGTGTTCAGAGCTTTCATAAGGCATTCCTGATTGAACTCTCATTGCATATGCATGATAGGCTAAATCATGGCTCTTGAGGTTAATTTACATTGGTCTATCAGGTAAATCTTTTTCTCTTGCCTGCCTTCACTCAAATCCTCAGGTGTGGTCTGTATAACAAAAATACCTCAATTTCTAAGGAAGTTCAAATGTTTAGTTAGAGTGATTTCTATGGAAATAAGAGGAATACAACATAATTTTAGGTAAAGTTAAATTCTTTATACCACAATAAATTTCTCATTGACCGTGTATTTAACACCTTAGCATATTTCAGTCAAACTAAGGAGTACAGGGAGATTGATTGCTTCTAATTGTGCAGGAGAAATCAAGGAAAGAAAAAGATGAGAACATGGCTTCAAATTTATACCTCAAGCTCAGCAAAAAATGACCTGTAATTGTCTACAGGTATACCTCAGAGGTATTTTAGGTTAATTACCAGTCCACCACAATAAGACAATGAAGTGAATCATACAATTTTTCATTTGTTTGTTTGCCAGGGCATGTAAAAATTATGTTTACACTATACTGTTATTATTACAGAACAATCCAGTCCAGTCCAGTCTATTAAACACATAATAGCATTATGAAAAAGTTTGAAATATTGTGAGAATTACCAGAATATAACACAAGGAAGCAGAGTAAGCATATGTTGTTGGAAAAATGGCACCAATAGATCTGTTCAAAGCATGGTTGCCACAAAACTTTCAATTTGTTAAAAAAGAAAAGAGAGAGAGAAAAAAAGAAAGAAAAATATATCTGCAAAGTAAAATAAAATTGAAGCCCAATAAAGTATACCTGTACATCTTTCCTAACAAAAGATCTTCATCTCTGGAAGCCCCATGGTTAACATTTCTGAAATCAAGACCAATCTCATCTCAAACCAAACTCACTGCCATGGAGTATATTCTGACTCATAGTGTCCCCATCTGGGCTTTCGAGGTGGTGAATCTTTACAGAAATAAATTGCTACATTTTCCTTCCATGGAGTGTGTGGTGATTTTGAACCACAAACCTCTGGTTAGCAGTCAAATGCCTTGGGCACTGCCACTAGAGCTCCTGAGTCTCATCCAGTGAGAGCTAAATTACAATGCAAATTAAAGTCCTTACCTCACAAGGTGTCTTTTTTTCAAATTAAGGTATTGATTGAGAAGGAGTAGGATCCTGAAAAATTGAAATGGTGACACATGTGCAGAACTTGATATTCTGAGCACATCAAACCCTTAATTTCTGGCAAGTGTTCATTGTTAGTAGAAACATACCTCCTGCTGCTACCTCAGGAAGTTAATCCACCTTTGCCTGAAGACTTTTAATGGCCTTCCCTAAGGTAGGTGTTTTGTGTTGCACTAGTGATTCTCCTCAGGACCCTTTTTTTCCCATCTAGACCTAGACCTAGTCCCACGTTCCAGGAGACCTAAAGGGTATGGTATAAAATATGACCCTTGAGTAGAGATTCTATTCACCAATATAAGTGCTTTTTTAAAAAAAAATTCTTTTTAGTTTATAATAGAAAGAAATCTTGGCAATATATGTGAAAATGGATTTTATGAGGGTAGCAAAATGGTGGAAGGGGAAAAAATTAGGGATCAGGCAAAATTTATTGGGGTCACAAAACAGAGATTTTAGATTCAATGTTTTGACTCAAGGGATTCAAAATAGTTTTAACAGTTTTTTGTTTGTTTTCTGGATGAAATATGAACACAAAGTGGCTTCCCACTACATGAAGTAGAAGTTTCAGAACTGACTTGGTTTATTGTAGAGGAAGGTACCCATAAGTTTAGGGAGAAAGAAATGTTAGAGTGAAGTTATCATGTAAGACCTGCTCACTCATTCCATTAAAGTCCAGACAATGCATCTTTTACCATGAGTGAGCAAAATAAATTTGTAAGAGGATCCCAGCATCCAAAAGAGCACTGTAGTCAATCTTTTCTGTATGTCAGTAATTACAGTGCAAACTGCTACTATAAAATTGGAACCCCTAAATGCAATGGCAATAATGGATTCCAGGATAGCAAGGTTCAAGTATCTGTAGTAAATTGCCAAAAGCTATGTGGGTGTGGTTACCATAATGAACAGCAGAATCAAAGTAGTAATCAGAGTAGTCTGATTGCAGGCATAACTAGTTAAACATAGCATTCCTAGTAAAGAAATACATAGACAATCTACTCAGTTCTTACTTGGTCTGTACAATTGGAATAGTTCTAGATCCAGTGAACAGAAGTCTAACTTGAATCATCAAAACAGAGAGTCATAGCCCCTCAATAATTTTCTAACTTGAGCCAGTTTACAGACCCAAAACCACTTGATTAAAAGGGAAGTGAGTTCCTTGAAGAAGGACACTTTCACCTTACTGAAAATTTACACTATTAATCTTTTTCCCAGCCTTCCCTATAGAGACCAACAGCCATTTATGGGGGTGGCTACGCACTGGGGTGAGGACATGATCAGTCTTTTGGGGGATTACTGGACACAAGCTCTGAAGTGACACTAGTTCCAGGAGATCAAAAATGCAACTATGGTCAACCAGTCAGAGTATGGACTATCCCAAGGTGAGATGTTCAATGGAATTTTAGTTAAGGTCTATTTCACAGTGAGCACAGTGGATCCATGAGCCCAAACACTGGTAATGTCCCCATTTCCACAATGCATAATTCTGCCACTCGAAAAATCTCCACATTGGTTCAATGACCTGTGAATTGAGAACTATTTTAGTAGTAAAGCATAATGGAAGCCACTAGAATGACCTTTATCTTCAAAACAGTCAAACTAAACCCATTAAGCTATACCCAGAGGCAATGAACATATTAGTGCCTTGATAAAGACATGAAAAATAGAGGGATGATGATTTTCACAACATCTCTATTCAACTTGTCTCTGTGGTCTATGTAGAAAACAGATGGATCTTAAAGAATGACAGTGGATTATCATAAAATAATCAGAAGGTTACTATAATTGTAGCTGCTGTTTCAGATATTGTTTCAATGCTTGAGCAAATTAATATGTCCTCTGGCACCTGGTATGCAGCTATTGATCTGATAAATGGTCTCTTTTTCTCAGCACTTGTTAGTAAAGACCACAAGGCAAGGCAAACAATGGATCTTCATTGTCTTACCTCAGAGGTACATGAATTACCTGTCATAATTTAGTCCACAGTGACTGTGATCACTGTTTCTCTTCCATAAGGCATCATACTAGTCCATTACATTGATTATATTATGTTTATTGGACCTAGTGAGCAAGAAGAAGGAAGTACTAGACATACGGCTATCATTTGTATGTCAGAGGGTGGGATGTAAGTTGGAAAAATTCAGGAACCTTTAAACTCAGTAAAATTTCTATGAATCAGTGATGTGGAGCCATATCAATATATTCTTTCTAAGGCAAAGGATATGTTTTTTCTTCTGACCCCTCCTACAACCAAGAAGGAGGCACTATGCCCAATGAGCTCTGGGTTTTAAAGTCTATATATATGTTCCTCATTTGGGTGAGCTACTCATACTCATTTACCAAATATGTGCTAGTTTTGAGGAGGACCAGAACATGAAAAAGCTCTGCAATGGATCCAGGCTATCATGCAAACTACTTCATTTGGTCCATATTATCCAGCAGATCTGATGGTACTTAAATGTCTGTGACACACAGAGATGATATTAGGAACATTTAGTATCCCCCTATAGATGAGCTCCAGTGGTATAAGGCTTAAAGCATTTGACTGCTAACCAGAAGGCTGGTGGTTCAAACCCACCAGGCACTCCTCGGAAGAAAGATTGGGCAATCTACTTCCACAGTGATACAGTCTGGGAAACCCAAGGAAGGGTCGTTATGGGTTGGACCTGAGTGAGGTTGTTTTTTCTTTTTTTTTTTTAGGTGAATCAAAGGAGCTGTGGTGAAGTAGTGTGTTAGGCATTTGACTGCTCACAAGAAGGTTGGCAGTTCAAGCCTACTACCACTCTGTAGAAAGATAACAGGGCAATCTATTTCCATAAAAATTTACCACTTCAGAAACCCAGTGGTGGGTCACTATGTATTGGAACTGACCTTATGGCACTGGGTTTTGGGTTATAGATGACTCATACATAGTGCAGGCAATTAGGATTTTGAAACAAAGCCCTGATATCCTCTGTGGATACCTGCTTTTCTTTTGAGAAACAACTTTAGCCTACTACTCAGTCTTGTTAGAGACTGAATGCTTAACCAAGTCACCAGCAGCAATTTTAGCTGTTATTTATGAAGTGCATATTTTCTGACCCACCAAGTCACAGAGTTGGGCATGTACAGTAACACTCCATTTTTAAATATCTGCACAGCAGCCTTCCATTTAAAAGATATATGATATTGGGCTTGAATAGACTCTGAAGGTAAAAATGAGGAAATGGCCCAAATTTCCATTGTCCCTTGTTGTTGTTGATGTTAAGTGCCATCAAGTTGGCTCCGACTCATAGCAATCTTATATGCAACATAACAAAACACTGCCGGGTCTTGTGCTGAGTCTATTGTTGCAGCCACTGTGTCAATCCATCTCACTGAAGGGCTCCCCCTTTTTCATTGGCCCTCCACTTTACCAAGCATGATTTCCTTTCCCAGGGAATTGTCTCTTCTGACAACATGACCAAAGTAGGTGACACAAAGTCTGGTCATTCTCATTTCCAAGGAGCGCTCAAGCTGTACTTCTTCCAGGACCGATTTGTTAGTGCTTCTAGAAGTCCATGGTGCGTTCAGTATTCTTTGTGAACACTACAACACAAAAGCATCAACTCTCCTTCAGATTTCCCTATTAATTGTGCAAGTTTCACATGCATATGAGATGATTGAAAATACCATGGCTTGTTAGGCACACTTTAGTTTTCAAAGAGACATCTTTGCTCTTCAACACTTTAAAGAGTCCCTAAAATCAAACTAAAAAAGAGAGTTCTGGTGGTGTAGTGCCTAAGGCATTTGCTAACCAGGAGACTGGGAGTTCAAACTCACTGGCCACTCACTCCTTGGAAGGACGATTGGGCAATATACTTCCTTAGAGATACTGCTATGGAAATCCAAGGAGGGGTCTTTATGAGTCACTCAAACTTATGATGCCATGGACAATTCCCTGTAACTATTTGACTGAGACCCTTCCTCGGGTTTCTGAGGCAGTACCTCTATTAAAGTAGTTTGCCCAAACTTCCTTCCAAGGAGTGGCTGGTGAGTTTGAACTGCCAGCCTCCTGGTTAGCAGTCAAATGCCTTAGGCACTACACCACCAGAGTTCCCACTATTTGACTGAGGAAGACAAAACTTGTTCCTGAATTACAGATGGTTTTATACAATATGCAGGCACCACGTATAAGCAAAAAACTTCAAGGGACAACTGTAAAAGACAGTGGTAAAAAGAAATCTCCCAGAGGGTAGAATTTAGAGCAATGAAGCTGGTTATTTATTTTGTCTTCAGGAAGAAATGGCCTGAGATCAAAATCCATATTGATACACGGATTGTAGTCAACTGTTTGTCTGGATGGTCAGGAACTTGGAAGGAAGATGATTAGAAAATTTGTGACAAGGAGGTCTGAGAAAGTGGTACATTCATAGATTTCTTTAAATAGTCAAAGAATGTCCCATATGCATGCCCACCATAAATTGATCTCAGCAAAGGAAGATTTTAAAATTGAATCACATAAGAATGACTCATTTTATAGATACCAGCTTGGATAGCATGGTGGTTAAATTTCTCAGCTGCTAACTGAAAATATGGCAGCGCAAACCCACTAGTAACTCCACAAGAGAAACATGTGGCAGTCCATTTCTTTCTCCAGCCACTCATGACATTATCCAATTGTATCATGAAGATAGTGACCATGCTGATAGGATGAGGTTATGCATGAATTTAAAAGATGCAAAAAGTGTTGTTTTTGTTCTTAGGTGCTGTCAAATCACTTCTGACGCACAGCAATCCTATGCACAACGGAGGGAAACACTGCTTGATCCTGGGCCATCCTCACAATCATTGCTATGTATGAGCCCATTATTACAGCCACTGTGTCAATGCAACTGTTGTTGTTGTTGTCATGTGCTGTTGAGTCAGACCCAACTCATAGTGACCCCACCTTGGGTTTCTTAGGCAGTATCACTACAGAAGTAGATTGCCCAACCTTCCTTCTGGGTGGGTTTGAACTGCCAGCCTTCTGATTAGCAATCAAGTGCCTTAGGCACTATGCTGCCAGAGCTCCTGACAATCCAACCAGTTGAGGATTTTCTATCAAGTATACACTGTATTCTTCTCCAGGGACTGATTCCTTCTGACAACATGTCTAAAGCATTTGAAAGAAGTCTTACAACCCTCCATTCTAAGGAGCATGGATTTAAGGAATGCTAATATCTCTGGTAGCATAGTGGCTAAGACACTTGCCTGCTAACCAGACGGCTGGCGGTTCAAACCCACCAGCCACTCCTCGGAAGGAAGGTTGGGCAATCCTACTTCCGTAGTGATACTGCCTCGGAAACCCAAGGAGGGGTCGCTATGAGTTGGGTCTGACTCGATGGCACATAACAACAACAACAACAATATGTCATCATAATAGTCCACACAATATCGCATATGCTCAGTAAACTCATTTTACAGCAAATGAAGTTCGGAAATTGGCTCATGCTCATGGAATTGGTTTTAGCATATTCTCCATTATCTTGACACAGCACCAAAGAAGATAGATTGATGGAACATTTGAATGACATTTTGGAGACTTAGTTACAGCACCTCACTAATGAATTGATATTATCTGATATGAATAATCCTTATGCTCTCATAGGGAGCTCAGGTGGCACAGTGATTAAATAGCTTGGTGTTTTGCTTACCTAGGAGTTCTGGTAGCTTAGGGCCTAAGGCACTTGACTGCTAACCTAGAAGTCTGTCCGTTCAAACCCAACAGCCACTCCTCAGAAGGAAGATGGGGCAATCTACTTCCATAGTGATACTGCCTCGGAAACCCAAGGAGGGGTCACTATGAGTTGGGTCTGACTCGACAGCACATAACAACAACAGTGCCTAACAGAAGGTACCACAAATGGGATGGCTTTAACAAGAGGAGTTTTTTCTCTTACAGTTTGGAGGCTTTAAGTCAGAGTTCAAAGTGCCAGCCTCTAGGGGCTGAGTCAAAACTCCTCAACCTTGGGCTTTAGCTCTGCCATCTGCTCCCAGCTCACTGAAACTAGAGGCTTTTCTTCACTCAACTGCTGGCTGTTGAGGCTGACAAGCCCAAAGTTAACAAGTAAAAAGGCACAGTCCTGCTGTTAACAAACCACATGGCATTAATTTAAGTCCATTGAAAGTCCCAAGGTCGGCAGAGCATGGCAGGCTGATGAACAATGAAATGACATGGCTACATGCAGGGTTCAAGCATGCCATAAGCTATAGACTGCTCCCCCAAGGCCTCTCCTTATATATAGGAAGCAGACCACATCCCTAAGGCAGCTTCTCAGCTGCTCACAGTAGATTCCACCATGGAGTTGATTACCAGTCTCATCATGGGGAATATTACATCCAGCTGCCCAGGAACTCAACAGGCCCAGCTAAGTCGACACACAAACTTAACTACCACACTTGACTACTAAGTAAAAACATGGCAGTTCAAACCCACCAGCCACTCCACAAAAGAACAGTGGGGCGGTCTGTTCCTGTAATGATTTCAGCCTTGGAAACCCTATGAGTCAGTTCAACTCTGTCCTATAGGGTCAGTATTAGTCAGAACAGACTGGACGGCAGCAGGGTGTTTTTGTGCTCTCAGAGCTTTTTATTATTGATGTCATGAAAAGGAATATCACATCATCAACACACCAGCTGTGTTTCTATTGCTAGTATCTTCTATTGAAAAGTAGAGTATCTTATTTCCTTTAATAACTGTCTTAGCTTTGTCCACATATTTCTCTTACAAATGTATGTGATAAATAG
The DNA here is from genome assembly GCF_000298275.1 of Orycteropus afer afer. NCBI lineage: Eukaryota > Metazoa > Chordata > Mammalia > Tubulidentata > Orycteropodidae > Orycteropus > Orycteropus afer. Next base: position 4,582,926 of record NW_006921746.1, on the reverse strand, counting down.
TATCAATATATTATGAAATCAGAAGATAATCCCCACTATACACCTTAAGATTTTTAGCACTATCAATTATTCAGTCTCCAAAATTTGATGAAACTATTGAGAAAAGATGCATTTAACATTACTATCAGTAAATAGGACAATTAAACAGTTTAATGCATTAATTATTCTATTTCTTTCACTGGCACTGTTTGCTATTGGTAGTCACCTGACATTTGGCACTCTTACTTTCCTTCCCCAGTCTCATCCCAAGCAAATTTAAGTTTTCAAAAATGTTTAATATTTTAGTACAATGAATATTAAAAAACAAACAAACAAACAAACAAAAAAACATCTCACTGCCGTTGAGTCAATTTCGACTTATAACGACCCCTCCTTGGGTTTCTGAGATGATATCTCTATGGAAGTAGATTACCCAATCTTCCTTCCAAGGAATGGCTGTTGGGTTTGAACTGCCAGCCTTCTTGTTAGCAGTCAAATGCATAACTACCCAATAATTTACCCCATTTTATACCTCTGACTTGTTGTTGTTAGTTCTCATCAAGTTGATTCCAGTTTATAGTGACCTCAAGTGTTTTTCTGTAGAACAACTTCTTAAGATTTTCTTGCACGTAATCTTAAAAGAAACTGATTGCCAGGCCTTTTCTTTCATGGTACTACTGTTGTTGTTGTTGTTGTTATGTGCCGTTGAGTCAGACCCAACTCATAGTGATCCCTCCTTGGGTTTCTGAGGTGGTATCACTATGGAAGTAGATTGCCAAACCTTCCTTCCAAGGAGTGGCTGGTGGGTTTGAACCACCAGTCTTCTGGTTAGCAGTCAAGTGCCTTTAAACCTCCAACATTTAGGTTAGAGGTTAAGAGAAGATGATCATTATAATCATAATGAAGTATTGGTTTATAAAAATTGAGAAACTGGTTTGCTATGTGCTGGATAGACAATTAAGATGAGACTCTGCTACAAAAACAAATGTTCTTATTCTGTTACAAACATAGAAGTTTTGAGAAATTTGTTATTGTAAGTAATAATTTCTTGTTCACACACAGTGTGCATGAAGATATGTGTTAAAAATATGATATTGAACATTGACTACTCCAAGTAATACAGAGCTAAACAATCCCCACCTATCAACAATGGCTTATAAAGCCAAGTTTCAAGTTCTGGTGCAGGTGCTAAGATTTTGGAACTTCAGAAAAATGAGTAATCAAGGTAAATGTGAAAAGCTTCATAAAGAAAACAGATTTACTGGGTTTTAAGGAAGAATTTTAAGATTAAATTTTAACTGAATTTATCTGATTAGTTGAAGAGCTGAAGGAGCAAACTGGTGAAAAGAAGACATCAGGATTAGGAACGAAAGGAAGATCCTTCTACTATTAGAGCTGATGGGTAAAGGGAGGAAATTATCTTGACAAAGCCTGATTGTAGTCTTAGAGCAAGTCCTATTCAGAAGGAGATGAAACCACCTAGAGAAATGTCCATCGGATGCTTGGACCCCAAAAGAAGGGGCTGAAAGAGAGAACTAGAGCTGTAGAGAAGATGCACCCCTTGCACCATACTCCACTTGAAGCAGGGAGCCAGGAAGAGAAATATCAAGGCTCCTCCCTTCTTTGGCCCTCCTCCTATTTCTTGCCAGTGTGTTTTCTTGGCCAGCTTTAAGACAGTGTTGGAAATCCATTCTGTAGTGGTTAGCTCTGTGTAATACAAAGAACAGAGAAAGGGTAGGAATGGATTCGAGGAGAAACAGACAAATGGCTGGTTCACCTACCACAACCTTTTGATCATTTCACATCTTTATAATAGTTGTAGTAATGTATAACAATACCTAATAAAGACAATATAAAAAATGTAAATTATTGAGCACACTCTTTGGCATATTATGAGTTTAGGGGAAAATGCTTACTTATTCTTCTTCCCTTATTTCTGCCTTTGTAAGATAGGGAGAAAATTTCTTCCACAACTTTCTTGGAGCACAGTTACTTGCTCATCCCTAAGGCAGCAGAAGGTGCTCTGGTAGCATAGTGCCTAAGGCACTTGACTGCTAATCAGAAGGCTGGTGGTTCAAACTCACCAGCCACTGCTTGAGAGGAAGAAGGGGCAATCTACTTCCATAGTGATACTGCCTCAGAAACCCAAGGAGGGGTTGCTATGAATCGGGTCCAACTCGACGGCACATAACAACACAACAACAAGGCAGCAGAAGTACTAATATGATTGATCTGAATATATCATTCATTGGGCTGTATTTTACATGTAAGTAGATAGCTATGTCTGAAACATCTTCTTACCTTTTTATTATTAATCTCAAAGACATATAAAAGGGCCCTGACATTCTTGCTTATATCACATAAGCATATCTGAGTAGGGTCCAGTTTATATATTAGATACTTAATTTTGCTGATCACTTCTCTGTACTACCTGTGTCTCTTCAGAGTCGATTTTCCCTAAGGCAATATGAAGATAAAAGGCAATATTGAGGATTAACTTGTGATGGAGGTGATGCCACTTCAGACTTTGTGTTAAGCCTTTAAGTCCTGTTCTTCACTTCAACATGTAAAAGAAATCCTTTCAGTTGGCATTTTAAGTTGCTTGCACAAATTAATAAAATTACTACTTGATTCCCAGTTGGCTAAAGATCTTTGAGTGTAGGTTTCTTCAGCCAGAACCCCGGTGTGGAAGAGAAAGGAATGTTTGGCCTTGTATCCTTAACAGTAAGTGCTAAATAAATGGTAGCTGTTTTTGTTGTGGCTAGAGCAGCCTGCTATCACAGGTTTTGAGCAAGGAGAATAAAATGAAGATTACACATGTACTTTGCATTTCTCCAAGTTTCCATGGCACATACTTATTTAAATATATAAAGGGAGTGTCTTCAACATTATCATTAAACAAAATTAGTTAGAAGAGTGGTGTCACCTGTTTATTTTTTAAGACAAACGTCTTCTGAATATTAGCTGAATTATGATTGTTTATTCATCCAGTGATGTTTCTTTTCAAAGAGAAAGATTGGAAGTTATTTTAAGAAACAAAAGTAATGGGAAAGAATACCATAGAAACTGCACATAGCAACAAGGAAAAATGGTGACTGAACAAAGCTGAAAAATGTAGAGAGATAGAACAAAGATCATCCACAGGGAACACTTACACAATGCTATTATCAGAGTGATGTCATAAATATGAGCAGCCAAAATAACATGATTAAAAAATGTTAAAATTAATTCAGAGTGAAATAGGTATAAAAACCAAAAACCAAAAATAGGTATAGGTCCAGGAAAAAACTACTATCCTCCACCTCCAATTTTGGTAATCTTTGCTTTCCATTTCCTTCTAGGTAGAAGTAATTTCTAGCAAAACTGTTCAGAGAGCCTTTGTTAAGTCACATTTTACTAATAGGAAGTTCATTCTCTTTATTTCTCTCCATGTGGCAGGGGCTCACAAAAGTTGACCTTGTCAAGCATTATTTTGTTTTCACAAGTATTCTGTGTAGGGAGCATCAGTAAATAAATTATATCCAAACCAGCTACCTCACTTTCTTCTGTGTATGGAAAACATTGTATATATAAGTAGACCTATGATCCATATCATTTTGACTCCTTTGGATGCAAGCATTTTAGTACCTGAGTTCTCTCATTGATGCTGCTGTATAGCAGTGCTTTAGTCATGCACTCATAAAATACTCTCCTGAGTTGGTTTAAAAATGATTGTTTTAATCCTTTAAATCTCTACATATGATATGAAGGATTAACCAAAATGTATTTCTGTCATATAAAATTATATTCAAATTGTAGAAAACTAACTTGAAATTAAGTCTGCACTATAGATAGTGGATCTACTTACAGTGCATAAGAAATATCAAAAGAAACTTAATATATATTTTAAATACATATTTCTAAACATGAGTTTTAAAAATTCAAAAGTTAAGACTCATATAAATCAAATGTGTGAGACACTGACAAACAGATTACTAAAACCAGATTCTTCTCTTAGAGACTAATGCAGACTACATTTGTCAGCCTTCCTTACAGTTAAATATGGTCATATGATCAGTTAGCAGATGAAAAATGGTGTGTGCTACCTTGAAATCTGATATAAACCTCTCTTACATATGATCCACTGAAATTCTATTTTCGGCTGGCTGCAATGAAGACCACCCCTATAATAAACTTAGACACTTATATTGAAGATGGTAGAGCTACAATGTGGAATGAGCTACATTCCTTGAACTACCACTTGAAGAAGACTTACCCACTAATTAGGGACTACCATTTTGAATTTCATTTGTCTTACCAATAGACATGCTTTTTGTTACTAACAAGTTAAGCAATTGGATTTTGGAGGTTTGTTTTTCATCATAGCAATACTATAATTAGCTGAATATAATAAAGGTAAAATAAATCAAAATATATTTTAATACATTCTTTGTAAAAATGTTAAATTCTTCATGGATCTTAAGGATAAGAGATTAACTAGATGACATTTCAGTCAATGCCTTTGTTGGGATACTATTATAGATGGCATTTTGGTCTGTCTTGTATCAGATTTTGTTCTGGACTGCTTTATCAGGAATGTTTGTACAATAAACAGGCTTGGAAGACAGTGACAATGTCTCCCTCCAGAGAAGATTTGTTTGATGTGTAGAGTAATAAAAATAATGTCCTCATCCAGGGCAAAGTTTTGCAAGCAGTCGTTTTATATGATTGGAATTCCCTAAGCTCAGGGTTCCCCAGCTGTAACACAGTCCACTGCCTGTGCAACATCCAAAGATCCCACCTCTGCATAACCTCTGTGGTATCAATGGAAGCAAAAGCACATGCTGAGTGCTGTGCTATCAGTAATAAAATCCTTTACCTTTAACCTAAGAGTCATGTGTCTTCTGCTACTTTCTATGTGGCAGGCTAACATGTTAGCTTATCACTTTGTTAAAACTACAGACCACTGACAGTTCTTGTCAGTCTTCTGCAAATAAGTTTTTGTTTTTTTCCTTATATATCAACTTAGGTACTATGATTATATTTACAAAGAGACCAAATCAAGCTTTCTGCTTTTTTGCTTCTATTTGTACACTCTAACAATTTCTACTCCTTGTTCTCCCTCAAAACACACAAAGATACACTAGGTTTCTGTCAAAAAAAAGTAGTAGCAACAGAAACTTTAAGAAGAGAAATCACATGTACTTAACAATAATGGAAATAAAAACAAAAATGATGATGATAATGACAGTGATGAACAGCAATGAAAGGGTTTTGTATGTTGTTATTTGCCATCACCAGTTGTTATTTTAAGTAGTTTTCAAATATTGACTGATTTAATACTCATAGCTCTAGAACAAGTAGGTTCTACTGTTATTCCCATGTGTATTTGTACATTTCCCTGTAACTTGTTTTGTTTTGTTTGAGGAACACTATATAATGTTTGTGCTATAGAATAAACTAGATACATTAAACAGTACCACGTATGAACCATGGACCATAAGTTCAGATGTCATGAATTCTCAAATCTGGCAAGCTGCCCACAAACCTTATAACTTGCATTTCATCTAATATGAAGAAGAAGAAAAGAGAAGAAAGTATGCATTGTTCATGTTTTTAAATATTGCAGTCATCTGCAATGACCAAGAAATTGCAGAATCAAATTAAAAGAGAAATGTATAACGGCACATTTTTGTTGCTGATATTTTCTAAATGAGAGTGAAATACTTTAAGTCAATTATTATGGCTTGTAATGGTTATAACTAGAAGTAGAGTAAGAATAATGACTGCTGTAGGTATCATAAATACCAGTTCTACAAAGAAGGACAAGAAGTACAGATTACACAGGAAAGAAGAACTTTGCAAGTGGTTCAGTATAGCCAAGATTAGGGAGACAATTGTTCTAATCAATTTGCTAAATTTCTCTGTATTTTGTTAGCAAGACATAGATATAGAGCATTGGATTCTGTTGTCCCAAATTGTTACTTTCATAGCTTAGAAAATTCCACAAGACCTGGAAGTTTAAAGTTTTTTTTTTTTTTTCCCCCTCTTTTTCTAGCCATTATCTAACTCTTGTACTAGAAGTCACTGAAACTGACAGACTCACATATTGGTTGATTTCCTCTCTTTCAATCATGCACAGTAGGCTCAATCATGCTGTGAAGTTTAGATTAGAAGACCTCTTGGGACTTTCTCCATAAATATGTATACCCCATATTTATGTCTTTCCAAATAAAATCCAGAGAGAGCTTAGCACAATGATTAGAATAATGTCCTCTCAAGTCTTACCTCTATCGAGCCACTTAGAAAGTAAGCTTTCTTCTTATTTACTGATAAATCTATATACCCACTTCTCAAGTCCTTGTAGACCTGGTATTTAAGAATCTAACAACAGCCCCTATTCTTATTATATTTCTAGTCATAACGATTGCAAGCCAAAAGGTTGAGGGCAAAATTTTTCACTGATTTTGAGCCAAATGATTTCAGCTTGATTTATAGAAATTCCTTACAAATTAAAATTAAAATTAATCAACCTTCATAATACAGATCCCCAGTAAAGTAGTTCATCTACCAGTAAAATTAGGTTACAAATATTTTATTCCATTTAATCTTAATCATGATGCACAGAGACCCATCAAGACTGTTATGATTATGATAATGGCACATTGAAAAACATGTTCATACTTTCTAAGGGATGAATGATAGGATGCTAAATTGTTGTATTTAAAATTGAGAGCACAGCACCTTAAGAACAAATTGTTTTAACTTTGAGAATATAATACATGCAAAGATAATCACAGCACTATTACTCAGAGCACTACATTTTGAAGGTAAATATGGCATGCCATAAAAATTGTATTCTCAAAACATAATAATGTAACAGGTTTGCTTACATTCTTCACTTTACTATTAAGACATAAATGGAACCAACTACACATGAAACTTTTCTGGTCTGTGTGTATATGTGTGTGTGTGTGTAATGTATATGTGTATTTCAACTTAAAATTGAAATAATTCAACAGTAGCTAAAAACCTTGGAGATAACTACAGAAATGATACAAAGGAATATATGAAGAGAGGAAGGAAGAGAGGATGAGTACAGTCTTTAAAAAACTGACAATGCATTCTGCAAAAGGCCTACTTTATTAGATAGACTTTTTCAGCAAAAAGTAATTTATAATCTCATTTAAGAGAATGTGTAATTCAAGAAACAAGAGATAAAAGGTGAAGTACTACAATCTCAGAACAAGATGACCAAGCATTTTATAAAGGAAAAAACTTGCATAGAAATTATTCAATTATAAAAAAAAATAGAAGATATAATGGATACTACAGTGATGTTTAACGCAGGTTTGAAAAAAATAGCACAATCAATATTATTTGGCGGAGAATTTAGCAGAGCAATGTCTACAAGCCTTGAAGGAAAAGATTGTGAATTCTGAACTACATACACAAGGCACTGTACTTCACATATAAAGGTACTATTAGGTCATCATTAGTCTGCAATAATACAGGAACCATAACTCTTCATTAATACAAATAACTAGGTATCCAGATGATTCAAAATAAAGTGTTCACCAATGAGGAGGACAATATTTAGGGAACTTTTGGTAGAATTTCAACATTAAAAAACCTTATATAATTAATAAAATTATAATATAATGTTGTTGTTGTTAGGTGTTCTCAAGTCCACTCTGACTCATAACAACCCTATGCACAGCAGAATGAAACACTATCTGGTCTTTTGCTAGCCTCATGATCCTTGCTATACCTGAGCCCATCATTGCGAGCATCAACTGCATCAACTGCTTCAAACAGAGTATCAATTGCTCATATACACGTTCAAGTTGAAGATGAAGACAAATAAAACAAGTCCACCAGAGCCAAAATATGACCTTTCAGCTTGAGAAATGCCTAGTGGTTCTTCCCTTTTGGTTTTCTAACTCCAGGTCTGTGCACATTTCATTATAGCAATTGGCTTTGCCTTCTTGAGCTGCTCTTTGAAATTCTCCTGAATTTAGAGACCATTTAAAGAATAAACTTTATGCATTGAATACCAATGACTGAAAACCAGAGGAACTGTGGAATGACATCAAGAGCACCATCCATGAAGAAAGCAAAAGGTCATTAAAAAGACAAGAATGGAAGAAAAGATCAAAATAGATGTCAGAGGAGATGCTGAAACTTGCCTTTGAATGGAGAATAGCTACGGCAAATGGAAGAAATGACAAGATAAAAGAGCTGAACAGATTTCAAAGAGCAGCTCAAGTAGACAAAGCCAATTGCTATAATGAAATGTGTGAAGATCTGAAGTTAGAAAACCAAAAGGGATGAACATGCTTGGCATTTCTCAAGCTGAAAGAACTGAGGAAAAAATTTAAGACTCAGTTGCAATATTGAAAGATTCCATGGGCAAAATATTGATTGATGCATGAAGCATCAAAAGAAGATGGAAGGAAAACACAGAGTCACTGTACCAAAAAGAATTGGTCAATGTTCATCCATTTCAGGAGGTGGTATATGATCAACAACCAATGGTATTGAAGGAAGAAGTAGAAGCTGCACTTTGTGAAGAACAAGACTCCAGGAATTGATGGAATACCCATTGAGATATTTTAACAAATGGATACCCCGCTGGAGGCACTCACTCAGTTATGCCAAGAGATTTTGAAGACAGCTACCTGGCCAACTGACTGGAAGAGATCATTATATATACCCATTCTAAAGAAAGGTGATCCCACAGAATGTGGAAATTATTGAACAATATCATTAATATCACATGCAAGTAAAATCTTACTGAATATAATTCAAAAACAGTTGCAGCAGTATATTGACAGACAGCTTCCAGAAATTCAAGCTGGATTCAGAAGAGGATGTGGAATGAGGGATATAATATAATATAATCAGATAATTAATATAAGGTAAGTACCTTGGAAGGAAGGTTGGGCAATCTACTTCTGTAATGATACTGCCTCAGAAACCCAAGGAGGGCTCACTAGGGCTGACTTGACGGCACATAACAACAACAACAACATGCTTATTCTATTTAACCTGCTAGTAAAATTTCAAAATGAGCTTGGGTCGTTCAATGACACATATGAGAAAACTATGTTTGATGGCTTATGTGTAAATTTCTTCATACCTAAGATAGAATGAAATTAGGGAAAATCTCTCTCGTTTATCAGATTTTTTTTCTTCTCTACATCTCACTATCATCAGACATAGCTGTGATAACTGAAATTTCTCCAGCTAATTTGCTCTCAGTCTGAGTTTAAACCACCATTTATCTGTCAGTTTGTCATAGTGTGGTGGCTTGTGTGTTGCTGTGATGCTGAAGGGTATGTCACTGATATTTCAAATTCCAGCAGGGCCACCTATGGTGGAGAGGTTTCAGCAGAATAACCAGACCAAGACAGATTAGAAGAAGGAAGGGACCATCCACTTCTCAAAGAGCTGGCCAGTGAAAACCTTATGAATAGCAGTGAAACACTGTCTGATATGTTATTGGAAAACTCTATGACTAGCCCTGAAACATTGGATGATGTAGTGCCTGAAGAAGAGCCTCTCAGGTCGGAAGGAACTCAAAATACACTGAGGAAGAGCAGCCTCTTCAGAGTAGCACAGATCTTAATGATGGGGTTGGAGTAAAACCTTTAGGATATCCATTTGTTTATGTGCTTTGACTCAAAATGAGAAGAAACAGCTGGAAATGTCCGTTAATAATCAGAACATGGAATATATGAAGAATGAATCTAGGAAAATTGGAAGTTGTCAAAAATGAAACAAAACTCATAAAGATTAATATCTTAGGCATTAGTGATCTAAAATGGACTGGATTTGGCCATTTTGAAACAGAAAACCACATGATCCACTATACAGGAATGAAAAATTGAAGAGGAATGGGTGTCATCCATCATCACAAAGAATGTTTCAAGATCTATCCTGACGTACAATGCTGTCAGTGACAGAATAATATCCATACACCTACAAAGAAAACCAGTTAATACTATTATTATTCAAATTTATACACCAACCACCAATGCTAAAGACAAGGACATTGAAGATTTTTACCAACTTCTCAGTCTGAATTTGATCAAATATGCATTCAAGATGTGTTGATTATCACTGGTGATTGGAATGCAAATACTGGAAACAAAGAATCACCAGTAGTTGGAAAATATGGCTTTGGTGAGAAAAATGTTGCTGGAGACAGCATTATAGAATTTTGCAAGACCAAGGACTTATTCATTGCAAGTACCTTTTTTCACCAACATAAATAGCAGCTATATATGAAGACTTTGCCAGATGAAGTACACAAGAATCATATCAACTACATTGGTGGAAAGAGGCGATGGAGATGCTCAATATTTCAGCAAAACAAGGACAGGAGCTGACTGTGGACACACCATCAACTGCTCATATGTAAGTTCAAGTTGAAGCTGAAGAAAATTAAAACCAGACCACGTGAGCCAAAATATGGTCCTGATTATATCCCTTCTGAATTTAGAGACCATCTAAAGAATAGATTTGATGCACTGAACACCAATGACTGAAAAACAGAGGAATTGTGGATGACATCAAGAACATCATCCATGAAGAAAGTAAAAGGTCATTAAAAAGACAGGAAAAGAAGAAAAAAGCACAATGGATGTCAGAAAACACTCTTAAACTTGCCCTTGGACAGAGAGTAGCTAAAGCATATGGAAGAAATGACAAAACAAAAGAGCTGAACATAAAATTTCAAAGAGGAGCTCAAGAAGACAGTCAGTTATTACAATGAAATGTGCAAAGACCTGCAGTTGGAAAACCAAAAGGAAACACACTCAGCATTTCTCAAGCTGAATGAACTGAAGAATAAATTCAAGTCTTGAGTTTCAATACTGAAAGATTCTATAGCAAAAAGTTTGAATGATGCAAGAAACATCAAAAGAAGATGGAAGGAATACAGAGTCAGTGTAACAAAAAGAATTGGTCAATGTTCATCTGTTTCAAGAGGTGGCATATGATCAAGAACCAATGGTACTGAAGGAAGAAGTCGAAGATGTACTGATGGAATTCACAAAGAACAAGGCTCCAGGAATTGATTGAATATCTATTGAGAACTTTTAACAAATGGATGCAGCACTGGAGGTACTCACTCATCTATGCCAAAAAATTTGGAAGGCAGTTACCTGACCAACTGACTGGAAGAAATCCATATTTCTACCCATTCTAAAGAACGGTGATCCCACAGAATGTCGAAATTATCAAACAATATCATTAATATCATATGCAAATAAAATCCTGCTATAGATAATACAAAAAAGTGGTCACAGCAGTATACTGACAGGGAACTCCCAGAGATACAAACTGGATTCAGAAAAGGACATAGAATGAGCGATATCATTGCTGATGTAGATGGATCTGAGCTGAAAGCAAAGAATACCAGAAGATGTTTACTTGTGTTTTATTGACTATGCAAAAGCATTTGATTGTGTGTATAATAATAAATTATAGATATCATTGATAGTAATGGGAATTCCAGAACACTTAATTGTGCTCATGAGGAACCTATACATAAACAAGGAAGCTGTCATTTGAACAGAACCAATGTATACTGCATGGTTTCAAATCAGGAAGGAAATGTGTCAGGGTTGTATCCTTTCACCACAATTATTCAATCTGTATGCTGACTAAATAATCCAAGAAGCTGGACTGTATAAAAACTAATGTGGCATTAGGATTGGATGAAGACTCAATAACAACCTGTATGCACATGACACAAATTTGCTTGTTGAAAGTAAGGATGACTTGAAGCAATTACCAGTGAAGACTAAAGACTACAATCTGCAGTTTAGATTACATCTTAACATAAAGAAAATGAAAATCCTCTCAACTGGACCAATAAGCAGCATCATGATAACTGGAGAAAAGAATGAAGTTGTGAACGATTTCATATTTCTTAGTTCCACAATCAACACCAATGCAAGCAGTTGTCAAGATGTCAGATGATGTGTTGCACTGGGAAAGTTTGCTGCAACAGATATGTTTCAAGTGCTGAAGAGCAAAGATATCTCTATGAAGACTAAGGTGCATCTAACCCAAGCCATGGTGTTTCCAATCACCTCATAGGCATGTGAGAGGTGGACAATGAATAAAGAAGACTGAAGAAGGGTTGATGCTTTTGAGATGTGGTGTTGGTGAAGAATACTGAATGTACCATGTACTGCCAGAAAAACTAACAAATTCTTGAAGAATTGCAGCCAGAATGCCCCTTGGAAGTGAAAATGGCCAGACTTCATTTTACCTACTTCATGTTGTTAGAGGGATCATTCTCTGGAGAAGGATATCATGCTTGGTAAAATGGAGGGTCAGTGAAAAAGAAGAAAGACCTCAACAAGATGGATTGACACAGTGCCTACAAGGATAGGCTCCGGTGTAGTAAGGATTGTGAGGCTGGCACAGGACTAGACGATGTTTCATTCAGTTGTATATAGGGTCTCTATGAGTTGGAAATGACTGGACAGCACCTAACAGCAACTATTAAGTTTAAAGTTAATCCTCCTCCTGCACCCCAACCCAGTGGCTAGGGAAATCTCAGCTCCACACACCCAGATTCCCAGTTGCCTCCTCAGCAGCCCAGTGACCCTCAACAGCATGCCCCAAGCAAGCAGAGGTAGAGGCTGTGCTTGCTTCCTGGGGCTTGTGTCACTGACTGATCTTTCCCACACTGAATGTAGGAGGCAGATCCCGGTAGCCTCCTCTTTCAGTGGTGTCCTATAACACCAGGGTCCTTCTACTTTCACAAATATATGCTCCTGTAGATCAGTAGATTGCGTCACAACCACTAGCTCTCAGGGCTGGCAGCTAATATTAACTACAATAGTCCCTTCTTTACTTTTTCTTTTTCTTTTCCCCCTTTTCTCCTCTTTTTTTTTTTTTTTTTTTTACTTTTTCCTTTTTTTTCCCCAATTTTATTCCTTTTTATGTAATAATTTCTCAGTTTTCCTCTTTCTTTTGTTTTTAACAATCTTTCTTCTCATCCACCCTCCACCCATCTTTCCCTTCTCCCATCCAATATGAAGAGGACACTAACCCTCCATTGGTTAGCCATATCTACTATACTGATCCCCCCACACCCAACATGCAAGCACCCTCACAAGCTCCTGTACCACTGGATCAATGACAAACAGTGAAGAAAACCTTCTCATCCCACCCATATCTCCTCTTCACAACAAACAGAGACACATGCCCACATTCACACTAGTTAGTTCACCAACTTGGAGACAGCTGGGAAGTGTCCCAGTGCTGCCAAGCTTACAATCATAGAAGCAAGTCTGTGCCACCCACCCAGGCATATCAAAACAAAGCAAAACAACAACAAAAAAGGGTGAAACAAACCAATACATAATCAACAAATAAAACAACAATTTCAAAATATC
>NW_006921746.1:4557806-4569141 GCF_000298275.1 Orycteropus afer afer | reverse complement strand
AAAGAACATTCCAAGGACTGAAGGAAACTATAAACAAAAGAAAGAATTCAGGAAAATATACATGGAAAAATGACAAAATAGACAGCTAGAAATCATAGAAAACTAGCAATTAGAAATCTAGAAGATTAATACTAAAATTATGGAGATAGGTAACACATAGGAAGGACAAAATAGTATAATCACATGTCTTGATAATACATCAGCCAGCTGGAAGACAAATCTCTTGATATCCATTTGTATGAGGAAAAATCAGGAAAAAAAAAAAAAAAGAGGGAAGAAAATATAGGAGCTATATGGGAAGATATCAGGAGAATTAACTTACATGTGATTGGAATTCTAGAACAAGACTAGGCAGAAAAAGAAAAAAAAATTAAAAATTTTCAAAGATTTGCTAGTGTGAAACTTCCCTAATATCATGAAAGTTGAAAAGCTATCCATCCAAGAAGCTCAGTGAACTCCATACAGGATAAACCTCAAAAGAAAGTCACCACATGATATAATAAAACTTTCCAAAATCAAAGACAAAGAAAGAATCTTGAGAGAAGATCAGGAGAAACAAAATGTTACTTACAAAGGATAATCAGTAAGACTAAGCTTTGATTTTCAGCAGAAATCACACAAGCAAGAAGGCAATGGGATGTCATATACAAACTTTGAAAGAAAAAGTTGCCAACCAAGAATTATATATCCAGCAAAATTGTCCCTCAAATATGATGGTGAAGTGAGAAAATTCCCAGACAAACATAAATGAAAATGACTTTTAAAAACTAGGTGCACTTATTATAAATGGTAACTTGAGTCCTTCAGAGAAAACCAACAGCAGAAGACAATGACCTCAGATTAAAACACATAAAAATTTCACTCAGAAACCAACCAATAAAGGAATTATCAAAACTAAAATAAGCTTACCTAATAGAAATTAGAGAACCAGAGGCATCAGTCTATAACCAATAACTACAAATTAAAAACAGGAAATAAATGATGTAATTACTTCCAAATGGAAAGTCAGACTTAAGAATAGAAAAATACATAAAGCAAACATTACTGAATAGAAAGGAGAAATGGACAATTCTATAATTGTAGTAGGAGCCATTAACACACCACTGCAATGAAAAACAGAACAACTAGAAAGAAAATCAACAAAGATAGAGAAGATCTCAACAACACAATCAACAAACTTGATCTTATAGATATAAACAGAATAGTCCATGCAATAAAAAATACAATATGCATTATTTTCCAGTGTACATGGATCATTCTCCATTACAGACCATATTTTAAGCCACAAAATGAGCTTCAATAAATTAAAAAACATCAGAATACTACAAAGCATCTTCTTGGATCACAACACTATCAAATTAAAATTTAATAATAGGAAAATCAAGGGAAAAAAGTCAAATTCCTGGAGACTGAATAATATCCTGCTCAAAAACTACTGGGTAGCAGAAGAAACAAAAGGTCAAAATATTTAAAATATATATAAATATTTTTATTAACAATGAGAATGAAAGCATAATATACCAAACCTTTGAGACAGAAAAAAACAGTATTCAGAGGTCAATTTATAGCAATAAATGCACCCATCATAAAAAAAAAAGAACCAAAATCAACAACGTAACAAAACAACTCCAACAATTAGAAGAAGTGCAACAAAATAAGCTTAAAGAAGAAATAAATATCAGAGGAAAAATAAATGATCAAAAACACGAAAACAACAGAAAACATCAAAAGAAAAAAGCTGGTTGTTTGAAAAGATTAACAAAATTGAAAAGGCAGATGCAAACTCAATGGAGGAAAAAAATTAAAAGACACAAAGAAAAAACTGAATAAGAAATAAAATGAGCAATGTCACAACAGAACCATCTGAAATAATAAAGAAAATAACATAATAACAGAAAATTATGAAGAAGTATAATCCAACAACTTTGAAAACCTAAAACAAATGGAGAAATTTCTGGAAACACGTAACTTATCTAAACTAAGACAGACTGGGGTAAAAAATTTGACCAGGTCCATAATAGAAGGAAAAATTGACCAGGTCATAAAACATATTGTTGTTGTTAGGTGTCCTAGAGTCGGTTCCAACTCACAGTGACCACATGTACAACAGAGTAAAACACTGCCCATTCTCTTACCAGCCTCACGATCCTTGCCATACCTGAGCCCATCACTGCAGCCACTGTGTCAATTCATCTCCTTGAAGGTTTTCTCATTTGTCGTTGCCCTTTCTAAAACCAGCTTGTATTTCTGGAAGTTCCCTGTCAATGTACTGCTACAACTGTTTTTGAATTATCTTTAGTAAGATTTTACTTGCATGTGATATTAATGATATTGTTCAATATTTTCCACATTCTGTGGAGTGTGGAACTTTTCTATACAATGGGTACTAATATGGATCTCTTCTAGTTAGTTGGCTAGGTAGCTATCTTCCAAATTTCTTGTCATAGATGAGTAAATGCCTCCAGCGCAGCATTCATTTGTCGAAAGATCTCAATGGTATTCTCTCAGTTACTGGAGCCTTGTTCTTCATGTATTACTTCAGTGCAGCTTGACTTCTTCCTTTAATACCATTCCTACTTGATCATATGCCACCTCCTGAAATGGATGAACATTGACCACTTCTTTTTGGTACAGTGACTCTGTGTATTCCTTCCATCTTCCTTTGATGTTTCCTGCATGATTCAATATTTTGCCCATAGGATCTTTCAATATTGAAACTTGAGACTTGAATTTATGCTTCAATTCTTTCAGCTTGAGAAATGTTAAGATGTTCTTCCTTTTTTGGTTTTCTAACTCCAGATCTTTGCACATTTCATCATAATAAGTGACTTTGTCTTCTCAACTGCTCTTTGAAATCTTCTGTTCACCTCTTTATCTTGTCATTTGTTCCATTTGCTTTAGCTACTTTCCATTCATAGGCAAGTCTCACAGTCTCTTCTGACATCGATTTTGATCTTTTCTTCCTTTCCTGTCTTTTTAATGACTTTTTGCTTTTTTCATGGATAATGTTCTTGATGCCATCCCACAACTCCTCTGATTTTTGGACATTGGTGTTCAGTGCACCAAATCTATTTTTTTAGATGGTCTCTAAATTCAGGAGGGATATAATCAAGGTTATATTTTACCTCTCATGGACTTGTTTTAACTGTCTTAAGCTTCACCTTGAACTTCCATATGGGCAGTTGATGGTCTGTTCCACAGTCAGCTCCTGACCTTGTTTTGACTGAAGCTACTGAGTTTCTCTGAAACCTCTTGCCACATATGTAGTCGATCTGATTCCTGTGTATTCCATATGACAAAGTCTACATGTACAGTTGCCATTTACATTGTTGGAAAAAGGTATTTACAATGAATAAATTGTTGGTCTTGCAAAATTCTATTATGTGATATCCAGTGTTATTTGTATCACCAAAGCCATGTTTTCTAACCACTGGTGATTCTTCTTTGTTTCCAACATTTGCATTCTAGTCATCAGTGACAATCAACACATCTTGATTGTATGTTTGGTCAATGTCAGACTGCAGAAGTTGGTAAAAATCTTCAATTTCCTTGTTTTTGGCTTTGGGAGTTGGTGTGCAAATTTGAATAATATTTGTATTACCTGGTCTTCCTGGAAGACATATGGATACTATCCTATCACTGACATTATTATCCTTCAAGATACAATACTTCAGTCTTTGTGATGATGAATACCACCCCATTCCTCTTCAATTTGTCATTCCCAGCATAGTAGATAATATGGTTGTCTAATTCAAGATGGCTAAATCCAGTCCATTTTAGCTCAGTAATGCCTAGGATATTGATATTTATGTGTTCCATTTCATTTTTGACAATTCTAATTTTCCCAGATTCATACTTTGTACATTCCATGTTCCAGTAATTAATGGATGTTTCCAGCATTTTCTTGTCATTTTGAGTTGTGCCACATCAGCAAATGGATTTTCCAAAAGCTTTACTCCATTCTCATCTTTAAGGTTGGATCTACTCTGAGGAGGTAGCTCTTCCCCAGTCATATTTTGAGTTCCTTCTGATCTGAGGGGCTCATCTTCTGGCACTATATCAGAAAATGTTTTACTTTTCCAGTAATATATGAGACAGTTTTTCACTGCTATTCACAAGGTTTTCACTGGTCAATTCTTTGAGAAGTGGATGGTCCCTTCCTTCTTCTGAGTCTGTCTAAGTCCAGAATCTCTGATGAAATCTGCCCACCATAGGTGACCCTGCTAGTATTTGAAATACTGGTGATAGCCTCCAGCCTCATAGCAAAACTCAAGCCACTACAGTATGACAAACTGACAGATGAGTGGTGATAATAAATCATGCACCCAACAACAACAACAAAAATAGGCATGGCCCAGTTAGCTACATTGGAAAATTCTAGCAAATATTCACAGAAGTGGCAACACCAATACTACTCAAACTATTCCAGAATATAGAAAATTATGGAATAGTCCCAAATTCACCTTATGAAACAAACATAATCCTGATCACTAAACCAGGCAATGACACAACTAAAAACAAGAATTATAGACGGATAGACCTCATGAATATAGACATAAATAGCTTCAACAAAATCCTACCCAACAGAATTCAACACTGTGTTAAAACATAAATAAAAATAAATAAATAAGACTTCATGACCAAATGAGATTCTTACCAGATACTCAAGTCCACAAGAACCAAAATAGGACTTTGATAGTATCCTACCTGAATTTAAAGATCATCTGAAGAGCAGATTTGACACATTTAACACCAATGACTGAAGACCAGATAAATTGTGGCATGACATTAAGAACATCATATGTGAAGAAAGTGAAAGGTCATAAAAGTACAGGAAAGTAAGAAAAGACAAAAATGAAGGTCATAAGGGACTCTGAAACTTTCTCTTGAATGAAGAGTAGCTAAAGTGAAAGAAATGATCAAATAAAATATTGAACAGAAGGTTTCAAAGAGCAGCTTAAGAAGACAAAGTGAAGTATCACAATGAAGTGTGCAAAGTCCTGTAATTGGAAAAGCAAAAGGGAAGAAAATGCTCACAGTTTCTCAAGCTCAAAGAATGGAAAAGAATTAAAGCCTTGAATTGCAATATTGAAGGATTCTGTTGACAAATTATTGTTTGGAGGCAGCTTTAAAGGCAAGCCTGGAAAGATGAGCCAGGTGCAGGGCTATTTGGAGGCAGTTTTAAAGGGCAGCCTGGAGAGGTGAGTCAGGTGCAAGGGCATTTGGAGGCAGCTTTAAAGGGTGGGCTGGAAAGGTGTGCAGGACGTGAGGTGTTTGGAGTAGCTTTAAGGAAGGCCAGGAAGTGAGTGGAGCACTTTGGAACAACTAAGGGAGATGACCTTGTCTGTCAGTTTTCTGTCCTGTGGTGGCTTGTGTGTTGCTATGAGATGGGAGGCTATGCCACCAGTCTTGCAAATGCCTGGGGGGTTACCCATGGTGGACAGGTTTCAATGGAGCTTCCAGATTAAGACAGACTCAGAAGATAAAAGAAAACCATCAACTTCTCAAAGAATTGGCCAATGAAAACCTTATGAATAGTAGTGGAACACTGTCTGATATATTACTGGAAAACTTTATGAATAGCCCTGAAACACTGTTTGATACAGTATCAGAAGATGAACCCCTCAGGTTGGAAGGCACTCAAAGTAGGCTGGGGAAGAGTTGCCTCCTCAGAGTAGAGTTGATTTTAATGATGTGGATGGAGTAAACATTTCAGGACCTCCAAACACTGATGTGGCATGACTCAAAATGAGAAGAAACAGCTGAAAACATTCATTAATAATCGGGACATGGAATGTACAAAGTATGAATCTAGAAAAACTGCACATTGTCAAAAATGAAATGGAATCCATAAATATTGATAACCTAGGCATTAGTGTGCTGAAATGGACTGGTTTTGGCCATTTTGAATCAGATAACCATATGATCTACCATGCTGGGAATGACAAGTTGAAGAGGAATGGGGTGTCAATCATCATCACAAGGAATGTTTCAAGATCTATCCTGAAGTACAATGCTGTCAGTGACAATATAATATCCATACACCTACAAGAAAGACCAGCTAATACTACTGTTATTCAAATTTATGCACCAACCACCAAAGCCAAAGATGAGAAAATTGAAGATTTTTACAAATCCTGCAGTCTGAAATTGACCAAAGATGCAATCAAGATAGGTTGATTATCACAGATGATTGGAATGCAAATGTTGGAAACAAAGAAAAGTCACCAGTAGTTGGAAAACATGGCTCTGGTGATAGAAATAACACTGGAGAACACATGATAGAATTTTGCAAAACTAATGACTTATTCAATGCAAATGACTTTTTTTAAAACAATACAAATGGTGGCTGTACATGTGGACTTTGCCATACAGTGTACACAGGAATCAGATTCACCACATCTGTGGCAAGCGGTGAACTTGCCAATATCTTCAGTCAAAATAAGGCCAGGAGCTGACTGTGGAACAGACCATCAACTGCTCACAGACAAGTTCAAGTTGAAGTTGAAGACAATTAAAACAAGTTCACAAGAGTCAGAATATGACTTTATTATACCCTCCTGAATTTAGAGACCATAAAAAGAATAAATTTGCTGCACTGAACACCAATGACTAAAAAGCAGAGTAATTGTGAGATATCATCAAGAACATCAACCATGAAGAAAGCAAAAAGTCATTAAAAAGATAGGAAACAAAATGTACATGCAGACCACTCAACCCAGGGTGATGCACTCACATAGTCTATGGAGATGTATCCCTTGGAGCAATTGACCATGGATCACCAGAGGGGCAACATTCACACAGAGGAAATACAGGACACACAGGAGTGAATAACTATGAAGGGCATGGGGGTGGGGTTACTGGGCAGGGAGGACAGGAGCCTGGGTTAGCACTGGGATGGTAATTGGGGAGTGAAACTAAATGTACATGAAATATTGGATATAAAACAAACTCTGCTCTGTAAAAAGACAGCAAAGGAAGAGAAGACAAAAATTGATGTCAGAAGAGACTCTGAAAGTTGTCCTTGAATGGAGAGTAGCTAAAGCAAATGGAAGAAATAACAAAGATAAAAGAGCTGAACAGAAGATTTCAAAGAGCAGCACAAAGACAATTATTATAATGAAATGTGCAAAAATCTGGAGTTAGAAAACCAAAAAGGAAGAACATGCTCAGCATTAATCAAGTTGAAAGAACTGAAGAAAAAAATTAAACCTCGTGTTGCAATATTGAAAGATTCTATGGGCAAAATATTGAATGATGCAGGAAACATCGAAAGAAGATGGAAGGAATACACAAAGTCATTGTACCAAAGAGAATTGATCGATGTTCATCTGTCTCAGGAGGTGACATATGATCCAAAACTAATGGTATTGAAGGAGGAAGTTGAGGCTGCACTGAAGGAATTGATGATAAACAAGGCTCCAGAAATTGATAGAATACCCACTGAGATGTTTCAACAAACAGATGCTGGAGGCATTCACTTGTCTATGCTGAGAGATTTGGAAGACAGCTACCTGGCCAACTGACTGGAAGAGACTCATAGTTGTACCCATTCCAAAGAAAGGTGATCCCACAGAATGTGGAAATTATTGAACAATATCATTAATATAATATGTAAGTAAAATCTTTCTGAAGATAATTAAAAAATGGTTGCAGCAGTATATTAACAGAGAACTTCCAGTCATGTAAGCCAGATTCAGAAGAGGGCATGGAACAAGGGATATCATAGCTGATGTCAGATGGATCTTGGCTGAAAGCAAGAATACCAGAAAGATGTCTACTTATGTTTTATTGACTGTGCAAAAGCATTCAATTGTGTGGATCATAACAAGTTATGGATAACAATGAAAAAAAAAAAAAAAAAGAGAGAATTCCCAAACACTTGTTGTACTCATGAGGAAACTGTACATAGGCCAGGAGACTGTCATTTGACCAGAACAAGGGGATGCTGCATGGTTTAAAACCAAGAAAGGAGGGTTTTATGTTTGTATCCTTTCACCTACTTATGTAGCTTTTATGGTGAGCTAATAATCTGAGAAGCTGAATTATATAAAGAAGAGCATGGCATCAGGATTGGAGGAAGTCTCTTTAACAACTTATAATACCCAAAGGACACAACTTAGGTTGCTGAAAATGAGGATGATCAGTAAGTGAGCACTACTGATAGAGATTAAAGACTACAGCCTGAAGTATGGATTACACCCCAATATAAAGAAAAAAAAAAAAATCCTCACAAATGGACCAATAAGTAGCATCACAAAAAATGGAGAAAAGATTGAAGTTGTCAACGACTTCATATTACTTGTTTCTACAATTAACACCAATGGAATCAGTAGTCAAGACATCAGAAGACATATTCCATTGAGCATATCTGCTGCAAAAGTCCTCTTTCTAGTGCTGAAGAGCAAAGACATCTCCTTGAAGACTAAAGTGTGCCTAACCCAATCATGGTATTTTCAATGTTTCTTATGCATGTGAGAGTTGGATAATGAATAAGGAAGATGGAAGAAGAGTTGATGCTTTTGAGTTGTGGTCTTGGTGAAGAATGCTGAAAGGTCCATGGACTGGTAAAAGAACTAACAGACCTATCCTGGAAGAAGTGCAGCCAGAATGTTTCTTGGAGGCAAGAATGGCCAGACTTTGTCTCACCAACTTTGGTCATGTTGTCGGAAGTGGAGAGTCAATGAAAAAGGGGAAGGCCCTCAGCAAGATGGATCCATACAGTGGCTGCAACGATGGGCTTGGGTATAGCAGGGCTTGTGAGGCTGGCACAGGACTGGATAATGTTTTGTTCTGTTGTATATGAGTTCATTATGAGTTGGAGAGGACTCGATGGGACTTAACAACAACAACAATATTGGCAAAATATTGAACAATGGAGGAAGTATCAGAGATGACGGAAGAATACACAGAGTCACTGTACCTAAAATAATAGATCAACATTCAATCATTTCAATGAGTAACATATGGGGAAGAAGAAATGATACCAAAGGAAGAAACCCAAGCTGCATCAAAGGAAATTGTTAAATACAAGGCTCCAAGAATTGATGGAATAACTATTGAGATGTTTCAGTCAATGGATGCAGTGCTGGAGGCACTTACTCCTTTATGTCAAGAAATTTGGAAGACAACTGCTTGGCCAACCAAATAGAAGAGATTGATATTTGTGCTCCTTCCAAAGAAAGATAATTCAACAGACTGTGGAAAGTTTTGAACAATATCACTGAAATTACATGCAGGTAAAATCTTGCTGAATATAATTGGAAAATGGTTCCAGCAGTATATTAACAGAGAACTTCCAAAAATTCAAGCTGGATTCAGAAGAGTATATGGAATGACAGATGTCATTACTGAGGTCTGTTGGCTCTTGACTGTAAGTAAAGAACAACAGAACAATGTTTGTCTGTGTTTCATTATGAAAAGACTTTTGACTGCATGGATCATAACAAATTATGAATACTGTTACAGAGAATGGTATATCGAGAACACTTAATTGTACTTGCGAAGAAGCTGTACATAGACCAAAAGACAGTCTTTCCAACAGAGCAAGGGGAGACTGCATGGTTTAAAATCAGGAACATTGTGTGTCAGGGTTGTATCCTTTCACTGTGCTTATTCAATTTCTATGCTGAGCACATAATCCAAGAAGCTATACTATATGAAGAAGAGTGAAGCTTCAGGATTGGAGGAAGACTCATTGACAACCTGTGATAACCAGATGATGCAACCTTGCTTATTGAAAGTGAAGATGACTTGATACACTTATTGTTGGGGACCAAAGGCTATAGTCCTCAGTATGGATTGCACCTCAACCAAAAGAAAACAAAAATCTTCACATTTGGCCCAATAAGCAACATCACAATAGATGGAAAAAAAAAAAAAAAAGATGAAGTTGTCAGGGATTTCATTTTACTTGGATTCACAATCAACACTCAAGGAAGCAACAGTCAAGAAGTCAGATGTATTGCATTGTGCAAATCTGCTGCAAAATGCCTCTTTAAAGTGTTAAAGAATAAAAATGACCCTTTGAAGATTGTGGTACACCTAATCTAAGCCATGAGACCCCTCCTTGGGTTTTAGAGGCATTATCAGTTCAGAAGTAGATTACCCAACCTTCCTTCTAAGGAGTGGCTGGGGGATTTGAACCACCAGCCTTCTGGTTAGTAGTCAAATGCCTTAGGTACAATGTCACCAAAGCTCCTGCACAGGAAACCAGAACAGATGTCATACTTAATAAAGTAGAGGATCAGCAAAAAATGGTATTACTCTTAATGAGATGGACTGAAACTGGCTGCAATGATGGGCTCCAGCATAGCAAAGATGGTGAAAATGGTGCAGGACTAGGCACTGTTTCCTTCTGTTGTAGATAGGGTCACTGTGAGTTGGATCTGACCCAGATGCACTTAACAACAACAACATGGAAGGATGGTCCAACATTAGAAAAGCTATTGTTGCAATCCTTCACAGAAGTAAAGCAAAGGAAAAAAACAACAACACATGATTTATCAATTGATGGAGAAAAGTGTTTGATAAAATCCATCACCCATTATTGATAAAAACTCTCCACAAAATAGTAATAGAAGGGAAATTCCTTGAGATAATAAATGACATATACACAAACCAAGTAGTCAACATTATTCTCAATGGAGAGAGACTGAAACATTCCCCTTGTGAATGAGAAGCAAACAAAGATGACCACTATCACCACTTCTATTTAACATTGCACTGGAAGACCTAGCTAGAGCAATGAGGCAAGAAGCAGAAATAAAAAGCATTTAAATTGGCAAAGAAGAAGTAGAAATATCTCCATTTGCATATTACATGATTGTGTGCATAGAAAACCTAAGAGATTCAACAAGAAAAGAATTGGAACTCATTAAAAGATTCGCTAAAGTGGCAGGATGCAAGATCAGCATACAAATATCAGTTGGATTCTTCTACATCAAAAAAGACATCTCTGAAAAGGAAATAAGGAAGACAATACTGTTTACAAGAGATATCTGGTGGTGTAGTGCCTACTAGATGGAGATGACTCCCTTGTTACCCTCCCGAGAGGGAACGGGTCTCCGGGAGCAAGGTAAGCATGGGCGGGCTGGTGCTTACTCAATGATCTGCACTGAACACTTTCCCTTGTTACCCTCCTGAGAGGGACTGGGTCTCCGGGAGCAAGGTAAGCACGGGGGTAGCACAGAGTAGCAGGCCGGAAGAGCAGGAGAAAGGGGTAAAACCCAGGGAGCCAAAGAGAAGAGCAATCAGCCGAAGGGATTAGATGAGGAGGGGAAACTCAGGGATGCCCAAAGAAGCAGGCCAGAAGAGCAGGAGAAAGGGGATTAAA
>NW_006921746.1:4543848-4554341 GCF_000298275.1 Orycteropus afer afer | reverse complement strand
AGCGGTCACTATGAGTCGGGTCCAACTCGACGGCATATAACAACAACAACAACATACAAACAAAACTACCAAACGCTACTACAGGAAAGTATAAGAGACTTACATAAATGGAAGAATATGTGATGCTCATGTATAGGAAGCCTGAACATTGTGAAAATGTGAATACTACCTGTGTTAGAATGGGTTCTCTAGAAAAACAAAACCAGTAAAGCTTATATATATATGTGTATATATAGAGAAAATTATCTTAGGAAAATGGCTCACACACTTATAGAAGCTGACAAGTCCAAAGTTCCTCAATCAAACGTCAAGCTGGAGGCTTTTCCACGTCATGGTGGAGGCTTTTCCAACTCTTGACACCACAGGGGCTGTGGAGCTCCAGGCTGGCAGGCAGTACACCGGCTGTTGACTCCAACGAATGATGAATCCAAGATCTCCAGGCCGAATGGTGGTCTGTTCAGTCACGGACAGTTGTAGGCAGCCCAACAGACTCCTAATCCACAAAAGAATGTCTCTTTTCCCAGGATGTCCTTGGATATACTGGAAGCAGGCCACACGCCTAGGGAAACTCCCTTTCAACAGATTGCATGCTCAGACATAATCATCTGATCCCATCATTGGAATAACCACATCACAACAGCTTAAACAACACAGAATTGTGGTCCAGCCAAGGTGACACACAGTTCCAACTATCACAGTCCACCCCTTGTCAACTTGGCAGTTGTACACATCTTCTTAACCATATATAATCTCTAAATAACGACAATTATAAAGTCATATTTTCACCTAACATGATACATTAACACACGTACAACCAAAACACATTAACCTTATTTACATTTCACGGTTCATAACAGAAGGAAAAAAAAAATATTTGATGCACATATACAATGAAGAAATATAACTATCACAGTCCTCGTTTCTGCAGCTGGTCACGTGGTCATAGCTGATATTCAGAGCTACCTTCTTCCACCACTCATCCTGTATTTCTCTTGCCCTCAGCAAGCACCTCAGCTGGTTGTGGTTCTTTGACTGGTGGGGTGACACAAACCTTCATTCCTAAAGGGTTTGGGCCATTAGCAGTAATATCAAAATTGAGTTTCAGTAATTTTCCATTGACTTTAATCACAGGGCATGGTAGTACTAAGAGACGTCCTAAAGAACCTCCTGTATTCCAGACATATTCTTCTTTACCTCCATTATGTAAAGCCAATCCAATTTCCCCTTGGCAATCAGGATCTATCACACTAGATAGTACAGTAATGCCCTTCTTTGTCTGTTGATCCAGAGATATGAGGAAGCCAAAATGGCCAGGTGGCATTCTTAATTTCCAGTTCAATGCAATCAGTATTGTGTCTCCATGTGGGAGTGTTCCTCCCCTTGGGACTAAGATCTCCAGACCTACACAGCATAGGGTAGCAGGGACAGGAAGCAAAAATTTTTTGAGTGGGTCATTAGGGATAATAGTGAGTGGTACCACCCCTTTTCTCACTTCTTGGTTCCTGGACCCATGATTCCTGGCTATGGAGAAAAAGAACCATATATTGGACGCTGGTTTAGAGCATATACAGCCTCCTGGAGAACATTGTCCTAACCCTTCAAGGTATTGCCACCTAGCTGGTGCCATATTTGTCTTTTTAAGAGGCCATTCCATCATTCTATCAAGCCAGCTGCTTCAGGATGATGGGGAACATGGTAAGACCAGTGAATTCCGTGAGCATAAGCTTATTGACACACTTCATTTGCTGTGAAATGAGTCCCTTGATCCAAAACAATGCTGTGGGGGATACTATGACGGTAGATAAGGCATTCTGTAAGTCCACAGATGGTAGTTTTAGAAAAAGCGTTGTGTGCAGGGAAGGCGAATCCATATCCAGAATAAGTATCTATTCCAGTAATAACAAAATGCTGTCCTTTCCATGATGGAAGTGGTCCAATGTAATCAAGCCGCCACCAGGTTGCTTGCTGATCACCCTGAGGAATGGTTCCATATCGCGGACTCAGTGTTGGTTTTGCTGTTGGCAGATTGGCCATTCAGCAGTGGCAGTAGCCAAGTCAGCTTTGGTAAGTGGAAGTCAATGTTGCTGTGCCCATGCATAACTTCTATCCCTGCAACCATGGCCACTTTGTTCATAAGCCCATTGAGCAATGACAGGAGTAGCTGGGGAAAAAGGATGGCTGGTCTCCACTGAACATGTCATCCTATCCACCTGATTGTTAAAGTCCTCCTCTGCCGAGGTCACCCTTTGGTGGACATTCACATGAGACACAAATACCTTTACTCCTTTGGCCCATTCAGAGAGATCTATCCACATACCTCTTCCCCATACATCCTTATCACCAATCTTCCAATCATGCTCCTTCCAAGTCCCAGACCATCCAGCTAAGCCATTAGCCACAGTCCATGAATCCGTATATAATTGCACATCTGGCCATTGCTTATTCCATGCAAAGTGAACAGCCATATGCACGGCTTGAAGTTCTACCCATTGGGAGGATTTCCCTTCACCACTGTCCTTTAAGGAAGTCCCAGAAAGGGGCTGCAGTGCCACTGCTGTCCACTTTTGAGTGGTGCCTGCATATCATGCAGAACCATCTGTAAACCAGGCATGAGTTTTCTCTGCCTCAGTCAACTGATCATAAGGAACTCCCCATGAGGCCATAGATGCAGAGTGGGAGAGGAAAGGTACTGTGAGTGGAGTGGAGACCATAGGCATTTGGGCCACTTCCTCCTGTAACTTATTTGTGCCTTCATGTCCTACTCGGGGCCAATCTCTAATATACCACTTCCATTTAATGATGGAGTGCTGCTGTGCACATCCAACTTTATGACTCTGTGGGTCAGACAACAACCAATTCATGACGGGCAGCTCAGGCCTCATGGTGATTTGGTGGCCCATGGTTAGGCATTCAGTCTCTACTAAAGCCCAGTAACAAGCCAAAAGCTGTTTCTCAAAAAGAGAGTAGTTATCTGCAGAGGATGGTAGAGCTTTGCTCCAAAACCCCAAGGGTCTGCATTGTGATGCACGAATAAAGACCTGCCAAAGACTCCAAACAGAATCTCTATCTACTATAGACACTTCAAGCACAGTTGGATCAGCTGGATCATATGGCCCAAGTGGCAGAACAGTCTGTATGACAGCCTGAACCTGTTGCAGAGCCTTCTGTTGTTCTGGGCCCCACTCAAAACTAGCAGCTTTCTGAGTCACTTGATAAATAGGCTGCAGCAACACACCCAAATGAGGGATATGTTGCCTCCAAAATCGAAAAAGGCCCACTAGACATTGTGCCTCTATTTTAGTTGTGGGGGAAGCCAGATCCAATAACTTATCCTTCACTTCAGTAGGAATATCTCGACATGCCCCATACCATTGGACCCCCAGAAATTTCACTGAGGTGGAAGATGCCTGAATTTTTGTTGGGTTAATTTCTCAACCTCTAGCATGCATATGTCTCACCAATAAGTCTAGAGTCATCAATACTTCTTCTTTACTAGGTCCAGTCAGCATAATGCCATCAATATACTGGACCAGTGTGATGTCTTGTGCAAGCGAAAGGCAATCAAGATCCCTAAAGACTAAATTGTGACATAGTGCTGGGAAGTTGATATACCCCTAAGGAAGGAATGTAAGAGTATACTGTTGGTCTTACCAGCTGAAGGCAAACTGTTTCTGATGGTCTTTTGAAATTGGTATGGAGAAAAAGGCATTGACCAGATCAATAGCTGCATACCAAGTACCAGGAGATGTACTAATTTGCTCAATCAATGAAACCACATCAGGAAAAGCACCTGCAATTGGAGTCACCACCTGATTATGTTTACAATAATCTACTGTCATTCTCCAAGATCAATCTGTTTTTTGCACAGGCCAAATAGGTGAATTAAATGGGGATGTGGTGGGAATCACCACCCTGCATCCTTCAAGTCCTTGATGCTGGCAGTAATCTCTGCAACCCCTCCAGGGAGACAGTACTGTTTTTGGTTTACTATTTTTGTAGGTAGATGCAGTTCTAATGGCTTCCATTTGGCTTTTCCTACCATTATAGCCCTTACTCCACATGACAGAGAGCCAATGTGGGAATTCTTCCAATTGCTGAGTATATCTATTCCAGTTATGCATTCCGACACTGGGGAAATTACTATACGATGGGTTCGGGGACCCACTGGACGCACTGTAAGACACATCTTAGCTAAGACCCCATCAATAATTTGACCTCCCTATGCCCCCACTCTGACTGGTGGGCCATAATGATGCTTTGGGGCTCCTGGAATTAGTGACAATTCAGAGCCAGTGTCCAGTAACCCCCAAAAAGTCTGATTATTTCCTTTTCTCCAATGAACAGTCACTTTTGTAAAAGGCCTCAGATCCCTTTGGGGAAGGCTAGGAGAAAGACTGACACTATAGATTTTTGGCAATGTAGTGGTGTCCTTCCTCAAAGGGACCTGACCTCCCCTTCATTCAAGAGGTTGTGGGTCTGTAAACTGACTCAAGTCTGGGAATTGATTGAGAGGTTGTGACTCTGTATTCTGGCTATTCAATCTACGTTGCTGTTCATGTGACCTAGAATTCTTCTGTCTATACAGATCAAGTAAATATTTAGTAGGTTTTTCATGTATTTCACTACTAAGAACACCATGAGCAAGTAGCCAATGCCATAATTCCACACAAGTCAGGCTGTTCTGATTAGTGTTCCGACTCTGCTATCCATTATAGTAACCACACCCACCTAGCCTTTGTCTATTAACTTCTGCCACTTGGCCCCTACTACCACGGGGTCCAATCAGCCCCATCATAGTTCTGTGTCTTAGTTTAATTAGGGCAGTTCCCACTGTCAAAGCAGTTTTACATAAAATAGCAATCTCAGCAGTCTTCAAGAATGCTGGAACTCCCTTCACAAATTTATTCCTCACGGTACTCATGAAAGGTGTGTCTTCTGGACTCTCCTTTCTGGCACTAGGGGTCTAATCTGGTAAATCCATTCTAACAGGCCAATTTAATTTCCCCCAGCCTCTGGATACCTTCTTCCACATTATACCAAGGCAGGTATGGTACTCCAACTTGACTTAAGGTAGGCTACTGCATAATTCATGCCTCAGTAAGCCAACCAAATAAACTATTAGATCCTTTCCTAACCTCTCGAGCTGAAGTATTGAATGAAGTATCCGTACTTCTTGTTGTTGTTGTTATTTGCCATCGAGTTGGCCCCGACTCATAGCGACCCTTCCTTGGGTTTCCGAGGCAGTATCACTACGGAAGTAGGAATGCCCAACCTTCCTTCCAAGGAGTGGCTGGTGGGTTTGAACCGCCAGCCTTCTGGTTAGCAGTCAAGTGCCTTAGGCACTATGCTACCAGAGCTCCCTAGGTGGGCCTAAATCAATAAACTCAGACTGATCCAATCTTATATTCCTTGGACCATTATCCCACACCCTCAGTAGCCATTCCCATACACATTCTCCAAGTTTCTGTCTGTACATGTTAGCAAAATCAAGTAGGTCTTTTCAAGTGTAGTGTATCACCTCCTGATTCACACATTCTATTTCACCTTTTGGGGCTCGCTTGGACTTAACTTTAGTTATAGGTCTACCAGCAACAATGGGTGGTTGGGGCAGTTCCTGAGAGCATTCAGGAATGTTTTCCTTGGCCTCTGCCTCAGGAAATGACCCAGCAGGACCAGTTTGGCTAGTTCCATCAAACAGAGGTGGAGGGGTAATGGTTTTACAGTAATCCATTCAGATGGGAGGGATTCAACAGAAATTACAGGAGCCTTATCTGTCCACATTTACCCATTTCTGGTTTCAGGATCCCATTTTTTCTCAATCAATGCCCTCACTTTAACATCAAACACCATTCTGGATTGGCAACTTAATTGGCATTGTAATTCAGCCACCCTTACAATAAGACTCTGGATTTGGTTTTCAGCAATAACAGCTCTTACTAAAAGATATAAGGCTTTCTTTCAGAGCAAAACTGTAAGCACTGAGGTTTTTTATATGGAACTTAAGCTGAGACTCAGCAGCTCTGAGCTCATCTCACTCTTTCACCACTTTGTCTAGTGTAAGACAGACCAACCAACCAGCTTCCTTATACTCCTCATGCTGACAAAGTTGAAGAAAAGTATCAAATATCTGATCACCCAGATCATCACTTCTCACAAATACTTGATCCATTGGTGGTGCTATTTTGCATATTAATGTTGCCACCTCACTCCATGGATTAGCAGGGCCCTCTTTACTAATAGACTCAGGGTCACTAGTGTCTTTAAGATTAATCAAACTGGAGAACCAATTTAGGAAGCCCATTCTTATGATTTTGTCTCTCTAGAACCACTCCTAGTACCAAATGTGTTAGACTGAGTTCTCTAGAGAAACAAAACCAGGAAAGCTTATATATATATGTATATATAAAGAAATTTATCTTAGGAAAATGGCTCACACACTTATAGAAGCTGGCAAGTCCAAAGTTCCTGGATCAAACGTCAAGCTGGAGGTTTTTCCACATCAAGATGGAGGCTTTTCCAACTCTTGCAACCACAGGGGCTGTGGAGTTCAAGGTTGGTAGGCAGTACACCGGCTGTTGATCAGCAGGTAGAATGGTGGTCTGTTCACTCATGAACAGTTGTAGGCAGCACAACAGAATCTTGACCCACAGAAGAATGTGTCTTTTCCCAGGATGTCCTCACATATACTGGAAACAGGCCACACCCCTAGGGAAACTCCCTTTCAATGGATTGGCTGCTCAAACATAATCATCTGATCTCATCATGGGAATAACCACATCACAACAACTTAAACCACACAGAGTTGTGGTCCAGCCAAGTTGACACACAGCTCCAATTATCACACTACCTGAAGCAATCTATTAAGTTTAATGCAATCTTGATCCAGATTCTGTCAATTCTTTAATGACATGGACAAAACAATCACTAATTTGATAAGGCAACATAAGAGAATTCAGATAAGCAAAGCATTACTGCAGAAGAAGTGGAAAGTAGAATGTTTCAAACTCCCCCACTTCAAAACCTACTATACAATCAAGGTATTCACAACACCCTTGTTATTAGTGCAATGACAGAAACATGGACCAGTGGAGTGGAATTGAGAATCCAGAAATAAGAGCCATCCACCTATGCACAGTTGATCTTTGACAAAGGGTCAACCAAAACCAAAACCAAAAGCTCTGCCATGGAGTCGGATCCAACTCATAGCAACCTCTCCTTGGGTTTCTGAGGTAGTATCACTATGGAAGTAGATTGCCCATCCTTCCATCTGAGGAGTGGCTGGTGGGTTTGAAAGAGCAGCCTTCTGGTTAGCAGTCAAATGCCTCAGGTACTACACCACAAACACATTAAATGGAGAAAAGATAGTCTCTTTAACAAATGGTCCTTGCAAAATTGGATATTCATGTGCAGAAAAATGAACCAAGATCTGTACCTCACACCATACAAAAAAACTAACTCAAGCTGGATCAAAAATCTAAATGTAAAACTAAAACTGTAAGTTCATCAGAGGAAAAATAAGGTCAAAGTTAGAGGCCATAATTTATTGCATAAATCAACTATCAAGCTTAACTAAAAATTCACAAACAGCAGGAGATAAAATAGATAGGCTTTCTAAAAATTAAATGCTTACATGCATCAAAATATTTCTCCAAAAGCATAAAAGGGACTTTACAGATTGGGAGAAAAAAAAATTGCAATGACGTATTTGATAAGGGATTTATCTCTAAAATTAATATAAAATTTCAACACCTCAACATAAAAAAGACAAATATCTATTTAAAAAATGGGCAGAGGACATGGACAGACAGTTATTTCAACAAAGAAGATATTCAGGCAGCCAACAGACACATGAAGAAATATTCTCAATCATTAGTCATTAGAGAGATGCAAATCAAAACAATGAGATATTACTTGCCCTAGCAATAATAGCAAATTCAACTGGACAGAAAACAAGAAGTGCTGGTGAAGATGTGGAGAGATTGGAACTCTCATACACTGCTTGTGGAACTATAAAATGGTACAATCATTGTGGAAAAGGGTACGACACTTCCATTAAAATATTGGAAATAAAAATACCATTTGATCAAGCAATCCCACTACTAAGTATATATCCTGAAGAAGTTAGAGCTGGGACACAAATATATATATGCACATCCATGACTATTGTAGCACTATTCACAATAGCAAAGAGATATAAAAACCTTAGTGCCCATCATGGATGAATGGACAACCTAATTACTGTACATACACACAATGGAATATTATGCAACATAACAGAATAACAAAGAATCTGTGAAACACCTCACAGTGTGGATGGAATTACCAAACCAAAACCAAACCCACTGACATCAAGTTGGATCCAACTCACAGCGACCCTCCTTGGGTTTCTGAGGTAGTATCACTATGGAACTAGATTCCCCAAACTTCCTTCCTAGGAGTGGCTGGTGGATTTGAACAACCAGCCTTTGCTTAGCAGTCAAATGCCTTAGGCACTATGCCACCAGAGCTCCCATAGATAACAAAGATAAATACCATTACATACACAATTCTGAATTATTAGTGATAACAAATAAAACTCTATGGGTGGATATATAAGCAGAGAGTCAAGATCATCAGATATGGGTAGGTGAATGGGAATATACCAATCACCATATATAGATTTGGCAGGCAATATTTATACATACATATTTGTATGTGCTACAAAAAATGTCCATCGATATAGTGGAGCTAACAGAGGAAAAAGTTATGATAACTTCTTTGCCACACCCAAGCATCTTGAGGGAGTGAATTGCTGGGCCTTCAGGCTCAGGATCATGATTGAGGGGAACATCAACCTCAATGGGCCTAACATAATATACAAAAACATTGTTCTACATCTTTCTTTGCTGAGTAGTGTCTAAGTTCTTAAAAGCTAACCAGCTGCCATCTAAAATGCAACTATTAGTACCTCCTCACCTGCAGCAAAAATGAGTGATTAAAATCAAAGACACATGGACACCATTAAACCAAAGGAGGAGTGAATCTTATCGTATATGACCCTGAGACAAGAGTAACTAGGTAGTACCTAGATACCCCTGCCAATCACTTGGAAAGGGATCAAAATTGGAGATCTTTGACAGAGTGTTAGGATCTCTGGTAGCATAGTGCCTAAGGCACTTGACTGCTAACCAGAAAGTTGGCAGTTCAAACCTACCAGCTAGCCTCAAAAGGAAGATTGGGCAATCTACTTCCATAGTGATACTGCCTTGGAAACCCAAAGAGGGGTCGCTGTCAGTTGGAGCTGACTTGACGACACATAACAACAACAACAACAACAACAGAGAGAGTGGGAGAAAAACATGGAACAAAATCTAAATCATAAAGTCCAGACTTAGTAGTCAGATAGAGACTGAGAAACCCCCAAAGCTGTGGGCCCTAGCCACCTGTTGGGCCTGGAATTGAAGTCACTCCCATGGCTTAACTTTCAGACAAGGAATAGACAGACCCATGAGGTGAACAATTACACTAGGGAAGTATGTACTCCTTAGAACATTCTATCATGGGAGATCAGAAAAGCAGCACTTGCATAAGGAGAAAGCTTAGAAAGCAGGAATGCATAGGAAAGAAGGACATGGGGGAAGGCAACCACAAGGAGGAAGTGGGAAGAAAGGTATTATGTTGTGAGGATTGCAGTCAATGCAGCAAAACAAAATGTGTACAAACTGTTGAATGGAAAATGATTTGCTCTGTAAACTTTCACCCAAATCACAAAAAAGGTGAAAAATAAAATAATAAAAATTACATCAATGTGAATGAAAACAGATTATAGCTTTTATGAAAAAAACAAACAGACCACATAACAAAAGGCAGAAAAAAAGAGAATAGGAAAGTATTCACAAAACATCACATGCTATGAGAATAATAAGACTGAACAGATGTACTATGAGAGGAAGATGGCTCTGAGGTCTTGCCTGGTTCTTTCATGGCCTTGGTAAAATCACTTCCTGTTTCTGCGCCTCTGTGTCTCATCCATAGGATGGGAGTAATAATAATAGTATCTTCCTGAAAATGTACTGAGAGTTAAAACATAGGATGGTTAAAATGATGGCTGGCACATAGAAACTGTCAGTGAAAGTTAGTTACTGGTATTATTATGATTCTTAACAAAAAGAGACCACTGGTTATGATTTGTTCTTGTATGGCAAGCCTCAATATTATAAAGATACTGATTTTCACTATGTTGTTATTATAATTTTAAGAACAATTTTATTTCATATATTTGATAAAACTTAAACCTATTTCTGGTTCTGCTTCTAAGCGTTTATCAAACAATTTTAATTATAGAAGTTCTAGACAGTACAAAGAAAGCAAACATTATACAGCAACAGAGAATATGTTGTTGTTGTTGTTGTTAAGTGCCGTCGAGTCATTTCCGACTCATAGCGACCCCATGCACAGCAGAACGAAACACTGCCCGATCCCGCACCAGCCCCACAATCCCTGCTATACTAGAG
>NW_006921746.1:4540329-4541423 GCF_000298275.1 Orycteropus afer afer | reverse complement strand
TGATGATGAATGCCACACCATTCCTTTTCAAACTGTCATTCCCGGCATAGTAGATCATACAGAGAATATATATATTTTTAATTTTTCCAACAGATTCTGTTGGGTAACTGGTTAGTCACTTGGAAAATAAGTCTTTTACAAAGGTTACAACTATATCCCCTAACTTCTCTCCCTGCTTTCACCTCCATGAGCCTTTGGATTATTCCTAACAGAGTCAGATCATCTGTTTTCTTTGTTCAAAAGTCTTTATTGTTGACCCATGTCACTTAGAGCATATAGCCTACAGAACTTTACGATTTGATTCCTTTTTTTTTTCTTTGACATCATCCTTTCCTTACATACTTACAATGACCCCGTATAGTCACTATGAGCCAGAATCAACTTGACAGCAGTAGGTTTAATTTTTTTTTTTTTTTGTATTTTTCTCTGTGCCCTCCAGCTCCTGTTCACTAGTACTGTTGCTATACTTCAAACACTGCAGGCCTGATTTCAGATCCCTTGCACTTGTTCATCCTGCATAAACTCTTTTCACAAAATCAAATGCAATTCAAGCCCTCACCACTTTCAGTTTTTTACACTCTTACTGAGTAAACTAACAGAAAAACCTTCAAAAATAGTTTCTGTCCGCTCACCAGTGCTTATCAATTAAATTATGTATATATTTAATACAATTTAAATATATAAAATTAATACATATGATATATATGATTGAGTTTATAAATATATTTATATAAATTGTTGTGGCAGTCTAATTAACTTTGGAGTCACTTTTCTCTCATTTTTCCAAAGTTGACTTTTCAAGCACTACTTGTTACATAGTTGATGTTACAAATAAAATCAACTTCTGAGTCTCACAGTAGGAGGTCTGGTAGCTTAGTGCCTAAGGCATTTGACTGCTAACCAGAAGGCTGGCGTTTCAAACCCACCAGCCACTCCTGGGAAGGCAGGTTGGACAATCTACATCCGCAGTGATACCACCTCGGAAACCCAAGGAGGGGTCACTATGAGTCAGGTCCAACTTGACGGGACATAACAACAACAACAGCAATCTCACAATGGCATTGCTATCTATCTATCTATCTATCTATCTATCT
>NW_006921746.1:4538018-4539504 GCF_000298275.1 Orycteropus afer afer | reverse complement strand
TAAAAGGAAACATTTTGAACATGATATGAGGATATATAAATGAGTTCTCAAGACATTTTAATAGTAAGTATTGATATGTATATAAATATCTGATTGTTTTATTAATATTTATAATTTTTGCATTTATTTGCAACATAGATACTCCATTAAATTTGTGTATGGGAGGAGTTGGCTTTTGCTCATTTTAGCAATATTATTTTTCAGGATCTCAGATCCAATGTTTATCTTACTGGCAAAAAATTTAGAACTATATGCAAAGTTACATGGCAAAATCTGTAGGGAATGTAAAATTTGTGTAGTATGTATATTCCTTTTCTCAGCTCCTTTCTAGTAGGTATAATCACATATGAGAATATGTGTAGTCTACCACTACATATGGAATTTCTTTTCATTCTTTCAGTGACTTTAGGGAAAATTGTAATGGAAACAGTAGTTTGCATTAACAAAATACTAACAAAGTTTAAAAGACTGGTAAATTCTTAACAGAATATATTGGAAACTGAAGGGATTCTGGCAACAGACACACTGTTCTTTCAGCAGCCTACTCACTGTAACTTTCTATGAAATCAGCCAGCTGTACGTCATCTTCACAGAGGCCTGATCAGAGAATGGATCTTAGAGACACCTGCTGTTCCCATCATAACAGAAATAAAACGGGGTTGATTGTAAACCAAAAGCTCCAGTCCAAATGCTTTCATGAAGATTTTGTTTTTACTGAGAGATTCTTGAACTTACTTGATGTTGCAGCTTCACAGCAGCCTGATAACTGTGTACATCCAAATCACAAACTCACAAGTCAAACAGAGCCAAACTTTCATGTGAAATAGGATTCTTCTTGTATGAGTTTTAAGCAATGTAGATCTGCGGGGACATGGGCCAAGTTAGTGTGTCATTTAACATAGCATCCAAAAAGTTGAATGGCATAAATCCAATAAAGTAATCAATTTATTTGTTCCATATTCTTTTTTATTACATGTTTATTTTTTTGAGCACCTACTAATTGCCATGAAGGTATTGCTGTTAACAAAACAGAGAAGGCCCTGCCCTCTAGTGGGAAGATAGGCAATAAACAAGTAGACAGGATAAATGCAAATTATGGTAAGAGTAAGGAGCTCTGGTGGTGGCAACAAGAAGGAGCTCTGGTGGCTAGTGCCTAAGGCATTTGATGTCTAACCAGAAGGCTGGTGATTCAAACCCACCAGCCACTCCCTGGAAGGAGGGTTGGGCAATCTACTTCTGTAGTGATATTGCTTTGGAAACCCAAGGAGGGGTCGCTGTGAGTCAGATCGGACTTGAAGGCAATGAGTTATTTTTTGTTGTTGTTCATGTATGTATGCATATATTGCCCAACCTTCCTTCTGAGGAGTGGCTGGTGGGTTTGAACCACCAACCGTCTGGTTAGCAGGCAAGTGTCTTAGCCACTATGCTACCAGAGCTCCCATGGAATCCCTTTTTTTCCCCCTCCAAATGATTTTGAGTTTTGTTC